>NC_091099.1:15234224-15534741 GCF_024713975.1 Paralichthys olivaceus | reverse complement strand
CTAGCAGAGCCACCACGTCACAATTTGCCCTCGTGCCCCCTGCTCTGCACACCACTGAACATTATCTACACGGCTCAACACAGATGAAAACACGGTCCTATCAGCAATCAGGACATAACCAAGAGTTCTGCCATTTCCAGCTTTGGCCCTGGGGCTGTGATGATGATTTAGAACAACTAATAGAAGACACAGCGCCCATGCATTAAATAGATCATTAAAGTGAATGACGCTGGACATGTTTGCTGGATTTCTCTCGAAAACACAGTCACAGTCACGCTCTCCTCCCTTCGGACCACAGCTGACGTTTCAGAACAAGATCACACTGGGCTTTCCCGAGTGCTGTGCAAACATGTCACTCATAGAATTAATGTCACATACGCCACAAAAAGTGCTCTAGAGAGTTATTATTCTATTTAATTTCTCATTTATGGAAAATGACATGAAGGAAGCATCCATGAGTGATCTTCTTAGAAAACTATGATTGGGTAATTTACCCTTACTAACTTCACCCTGTTCATTCATTCATTCAATATCTGAGTTCATAAATAAATCAATTCTGTAAATGATCGGCTTTAATAGAAAGTTTTACACTGAGCTAATCATCACATTTGAAATAAATGAACTTTACAAACACTGAATAGCAAAGGAGAACAAATTAAACACATCATATCATCAGATATCAACATATCAGTGGATATTATATCATGTAAGTTTTATAGATAGCTGCCGTTAGATCATCCTTCATAAAAGAGTCAAACCTACCTGAGGAGATGCCCAGAGCCTTCGACACCTTCACTTCCATTGCATGTACTTGTGCCCTCAGTTTAAATCCCCCATTAATAATTTCCTGGTTGACAACTTGTTCAACTACAGAGGAAGTGCCGCCTCATGAGCCTGTCATCCCCACAGCGCACTACCTTTGAGCTGTGAAACAGCACGGCTGTTGCAGCCAAGATGGATGGGTGGAGTTTAAAGTGTTGTCGGGGGCTGCACGCTACAACATTACAAACTCTCAGGTCATTGACTGTAGAATATTGATTTAACGGGATCCGAGCATCACTCACCTCACATGTGGACCTCCTTAATAGTCTAAGAGATTGACAACAAATCATAAGAGATGCACTTTACTAAAGGTAAGTTTGACCTGAATGTGAGGGCTTACACTGCAGTCTGATATGTGAGCATGTAGGTTTATCATACTTATCATGACAGATGTCTTTATTCTATTGGAATTCATTTAAAAATGTATTATTGTGGTGTAGACTGTTTTCCATACTGAGTGTTCCTCCAGCATATCCTACAGTTCAGTGGACTGTTGGGTTATTTATAGGACAACTGATGCACAGAACATTTGTTTAACCAGCTATATTCTGATTCCCTGTGGATTTATTCTGCTGGTCATAAGTGCTATTTGTTTGTTTTTTTAATATATAACACTTCAATATATATGCAAGCTATATCTCAATAATAACAATGTTACATGATTTACACAACATAAAGGCCACTGGAGTGTCAGCACAACCAAGAATACCATTAAAAAAATCACAAAGTGACTAATCATGTACGACATCATAAAGTCAAAAGCAGCATTTGCTGTTATTTAAAACTTAACAAAGTTGAAAACATTGCCTTTATTATTTGCTTTTACAGTGTTTTGATCTCCTTGCGTTAATTGTGTAACAGGTAAACATTTGAGGGGATTTACAAAAATGTACAACATTGATCATAAACAAAATCGATGAGGGTTTTGAGAGTTTCCACTTTTATTTATGAATATGCCCATAATTATAAATAGATTAACCAAATCAGATATATAAGTTGTAATGGGAGAAAATGGAAATAAATTTAATGTTAGGAAACTGAAAACAGAAAAAAGACAAATCAGTCTTTCTACATGAAATCCAGGCATGATAAGTTGTGTAGAAAAAAAAGAGGTTGTGATGCTGGGGTTTCCGAGGTGGAAAACCAGCAAATTAAAAATGAATAGCCCACAGTTATGTAGCATTAAACTCCTGTGGAATAAAAAGCTGATAGTTTTGTAATGTGCATCTTGAACTTTGAGTGCAATCCCCAAAGATAAGTGTGAGCCTGGATACAAGCTTTGCAGTCTCCAAAATCACTCTTCTTCATAGTTCCTAAAATCTGTCTATAATTCATTTTTTCATGTAAAAAAAAAAAAAATCAGCTTGTGGCCCCAGAGGGTGAACGAGGGAATGGGACTGAACTTAAAAATGTTAAATTAAGGGAATATACATATACAAAATGTAATTTCTTCCAACGTTTAATATATTACAATCACACCTTGTCATAATGTGATTCAAGAAGATTTATTGTCATTCGAAAACGTGAGGTATACATGAAAGGGAGGTCCCGACGAACAGCGAACACAAGAATCTAAAAACCAAGCAGAGGCAGCAAATAAGTACAATCAAATACAAACAATCAAACTATAATATGAATACCCGTATTAATAGTAATACTGCCACTACTAGATAGATAGATCGATACTTTCTTGATCCCGAGGTAAATGTAGGTTCTAGAAATACGACTACAAACAATAATAATAATAATAATAATAATAATAATAATAATAATACTTTGGTGATTATGGTTTCGGTTTTGTCCCGCGACGCAAGATGTCGCTGTTGGGCCAACTATCAGAAGCATGGTGTCCACACTGAGCTACGTTCAAAACCACCAAACCAGACAAAGTGTGTGTGATCAACTAATTGTACCTCAGTGAAGTTAGTGACACTCACCTCCACTAACTGTGTGAACGATCCTCTTCGTGTGTTGCAACAGCTGACGTGACAGTAGTGTCCGCTCCGTGTCTCTGCCACAGATGGTTGGTAGTGTTCATTAATCGCACGCTGCTGAACACACCCCGGCAGATTGTCATCCTGTTGAACTCTGACCAAAACACACACGGAGGCAGAAACTGTTCAACCCAGACGTGCGGACCGTCACATCCTCCAAATGCCGAGACGATCGCGGTGGGAAAGAGTGTCTGAGCGGCGGCCTGAGGACCGGGGCTTGTAGAGTAGCGCTAACTAGCTAGGCTGCTAACGCTACCGCAGCTAACGGAGGCTAGCTACCGTTAGCTCCTGGAAACGTTATGCCAGGCGAGTCTACAACGACCGCAGCTGCTGGGAGTGGAGACCGCTTCTTCTGTTGCCTTAACCGTGAGCCCGGCGGTGCGACACGGGCTCGGCGGGTAGTCAGGTAGCCGTGTGAGCTAAAAGCTAAACTCATTCTCCGCTGTGTTTTATTTTTGTCGCTGCCTGGAACAACCTGTCAGAATGGGGATGTGCTTACCGTGCCTCGGCGGAGCGGCGGACGACGTCGTTGTCACCCCAGATCCTGTGAGTCACCGTCCCGCTGCTTTTATCACCACATCTGCCCCCAATCATTGTGTTCTTTAATTAAGAGAATGGGCATGATTGATGACAGTCAACCGAAGGCCTTACTTGGTCATGTTCGGGAGGAGTTCACTGGCTCTCGCCTGTGTAAACACTGGTGCGTCTGCCCCAGTTTAGGCCCAACATGGTTCCCAGAGAGAGACGCGAGTTTAGACTGTGTCAGCTGAAGTTCTCTGTGTTTAACAGGAGGCGAGGAGACGACAGTTAGCCGAGGCCGCAGAGAAGAGACAAAAAGAGGTAAGTGGATGAATGTGCTGACACACTTTCATTCAAAAAGCTAAATAAACTAATGCATTCTAATGCAACAGCAATGCATATGAATCCTGCTGCAGCTTCTAATGTGTCTGAATTGTATTTTGTTAGAGATGTTTGCTAACTTTCAGTCTGCCTTCACTGGGAATGCCTCCAAGCATAACACTGTACAATTCAACAGCAAGACACATTCCAGCTTCATGACAACCAAAAATACCTCCAGTACAGACTCATCAAAGACTGAACTGGGGCTGGGCGATATGGCCAAAGATATAATTATGATGTAATATAATATATCGACGTTCACATCAGTCAATATCGATAATTATCATGATAAATGTGAAACCAGAATGGTGCATACTTTTGCCAAGGCCCAGCAGTCCCCGAAACTAGATCAAAATGTACAAGATCTGCATTGTTATTTGCACCAAGTGTACATAAATGTTAGTCCCTTAAACATGTCAGGTGATTTCCTCAAGGTCTGTGAATTATTTTCTTATCTCACAATGTTAAAGAAAGTAGGGAAAACAATCTGCATCTGCCTCCTGATATTGATCCACTCCAAAATTGAATGGGATCTTTCCTGACCCACATCACTCTCAGTTTTTGTGTAAATCAACCGACAGACAAACGCTGATGAAAAAACAACACAAACATAGTTTTTAACTCTTCTTCAGGAGCAGAACATGACAAACACTTGATAAACAACAAAACATTTTACAAATCTGAGTTAGAACATTTAAACCTGTATCATACCTCCTCACTGTGCATGTGTAACTCATAAGCATCATATCGATATGTACTGAACCTTTGTTTGATTCTAGTGATAAAGTTATCTTGTGATAGTCATTGTTGTATCACCCAGCCCTAGACTGAACATTCTCCTCACTGAGTACGGATTTAATGCATGGTTGTTGTATCAGACTGCATTAGTGTAAGCTAGATGTATCTAATCATTAACTGAGTGAAGTAACCTATTGTTAAATACATACATGCACCACATTTGCGGTAGATGCACTTGACACGGTGTTGAGTCATTTTTTATTGTACAGAAAAGCCTCTTTCAAACCCGTAAGAGCCATGTCAAAGTTGTAACGAGGTAAGTAGACATGGATCAGAATAAATCCCCCTCTTGTCCAGGTGAATCCTTTAACTGCCACATCTTCCTGCTCTAACTCACTCTTTTCCTCCTCAGATTGGCCTCCTTACAATTCACACTGTGAACTACTACAGATTCAAATCCCAAGCCCTAATTCACCGTCACATTAGCAGTACTGCGCTATTGAAAATGGCTTTAGCTTTATTGCCTTATTCGGCACTTGAATGCCTCTCCCCTTGCTAGTTGTGATTGAGTATCCCTTGTGCTTTGTGAAAAGCTTGTGATAATACAACGTATGAGAAAATGCTTTGACACCACATGCATGTTTTTGAGACTGCCTGTATACGACCCTAACAACACAAAGAAGAAGCCAACAAGTTTGTACTGGAGCTATTTCCTTTTAGACTTCTGTCACTGTCCGCTCTGTTTTTCAGACAGCATACCGTGGTGTTAAAAACCCAGAAGCGGTCGAGAGGAAAAGGAAAAAACAGGAAGAAACTGAGAAACAGGCGATGACGACGTCTGCGTCTGGTGGCGGCGGGTTGAAGGTTCGTTTTGTGTTCACCCTCGAGCTAAGTTATTTTTTTATGAGAACAGTATCATAAGTGCTGTTCCTTTGGGGCGTGCAAGCACAGACGTTTTATTTGATGTCAAAAAACTCTCTTACTGTTTTTTACTCGGATTGACTCAGAATTTCTTCCCATTGGAGCTCAGCAATGTACATTCAACTTTTCCATTTACGTCCAATCCAGACTGGCTTCCTGTGGTAAAGCAAATCCTAAGTGATTGTCATTCGTCCTTCATTTGTGTGACTGTGCCCTTACATGAACCAAAATTCTCCTGTGTGTGCAAGCTCAATGTCTTAATGACCGCACTGTAATCTCCGCATTTGTTTTCCCTTTTAGTGGCAGGTAGGATGAACACCCTGATGAAGTCTTGACTCTGAAGTCCAAAACAACGTGGAGCATCACTGCTAGATGACTTGAAAGATGTCCAAACTGCTGTCCATTCGTCAACTTTTTGTTTTTGTTATTTGCCTATTTTATGGTGTTGCGAGACAAACAGCTGCAAAACGATCTGAACATCAGGACAGCCCACCTGTTGCCAAGTTACACAAACCAGTTTGGACCTTTGGACAAATCAAGGATGATAAGCAGTGATAGCAAATGCAGACTATTGCATTAGATAACACCAAATTATCTAAATCTAAAGTCAAGTTGTGTCTCTGTGAACACATTGAAACAAGCTGTCTTCAACACTCTTTATCACACGAGCTTCATCGCTGCACCATTCCTTTTACTTTCTCAGTTGAGGATCAGTATTCACTGTTGATCTGTTCATGGCCAAATTACTTTTTCTGTCCCGTTATACAAAGGACTCATTTCACAAGTTGAACACAGTTTATGTTTACATAGCAATTTAACTGCTTATTGTAGTCTTATTGTACAATAATGAGCATCCACACACACACTACATATTTCACCTTGGTCAGGCTCTATTTGTCTATAACACAAAGGCTAGTGCAAACAGTGCTGTAACTCGTTAGTATTGAAGGAACTTGTTATTCTCTTTGCTCATCTCTGGAGTCTCTGGAGCATCTCACAGTGAAGTCCCTTGGTGCAGAAGGAAATGCGAGTCATGTCTTGGACATTTTACGAAGAACATGTTGGACAACCAGGCTTATACTCTTCAACATCATACAGTTGCTACATTTGTGATGAAGGAAGTAAGCACTGAAAAATAGGGATGAACTTGTGCACATGACCTATTGCATTTGCACTGGCCTTTGTTAATCCCCCTTTTAATAGAGTCTAATTTCAAATGAACCTTTTGGTGTTCTCTGCACAATTCCAGTTAAATGATATTGTATGCAAAACTCTGATGTGTCGCCTGCTTAATTTGAGTGAGATATTGGTTGTGTTTATATATTGCCATTTGACAAAGAGAAGCTTTTGTTAGGCATCTATTCGCACACAGTTTGTCAATATTTGGTACCCAGCAAATAAGCCAGCTTTCATTCTTTGTTGAGAGAGAAACTAGTAACAGAAATGTGAAGAAACCGAAGGAAAGAATAAGTGAATTGTGTATGTTGTGATTTTTCTTTTTGAACTATGACTTGCTTTAACTGAGTGCATTTCTTACAGCCTTCACTTGATCCTAAATGCTTCCGGTGCTCTCTCCCTTTTGTAGAACAGGAAAGCCAATGGTATTTGCTACAATAAATCACATTTCTGCTATTCTTGTGTACATTTCATGTGTGGAATTATTAAGAATTAAGATTCAAGTTTTGAGAGTTTATTGAAATTTTACATCTGAGAACAGAAACTCAACTTATTTACTGCACATACACGTCTGTGGGTTACACTGCACAGCCACTGACCTCTCTGACAGTCCCTCATGCCTTTTCAAAGAGGAAGTTGGAGAAATGAGCACATTTAATTTGATTAAATCGAGAATAAAGTCTTTTATCTGCAAGAATCTAAAACTCGGAAACCGATCCCTCCTCTGATTTCAGCGATTGCACTGCCTCTAGAGGCGAATAGCAGAACAAATCAAAGAACAGTAGAGCCTCAAATTAGATACATGTTATATCATTAAAAAACAAGGTTCTGTTAAACTACATACTGCAACTAGTGCAGGTGATTGTCCATGTTCTCACTGTAGAAGTATATAAAACAGGAGCTACTCTAACAATGATTATAATAAAATGACAGTTGTATAAAATTGCATTGCATAGAATAGCCATCAAGGATGTAAACAATTGAAGTCATTGGGTTAGCCTCGTGACATGAGAGTAAAAGCTACTACATTTTATGACCAACATTTGGTTTGGAGGAGAGATGTGATTTTTCTACACAAACACTACACAAATATTTGGTTCATTACATTAATCTGGCCTTTAAGAGTTCCGTGGCCAATGCAAGTTCAGTTGAGTGTGGGGTCTACTAGAACCATTAATATATTCACGGTACTGTAATGCATTTAGGACATCAATATCAGCCAAAGTCAAAAAGATAGAAAGAAAACGAAAAACAATGCCTTAGTGTTGGAATTCACTCAAAGTCTGCAAGGAATACTGGCTTCCTGAAGACCCTGGAACCCCCACAACATACTCAGCTTTATTCAGAAAATGTATGTTTTCAATATATATAATGCGGACGGGTACCACAGGCCTTATTGACTGCATTCAAATAAGAGCATGTGCACCAAAATCTGCAAATATTCTACCTACACTAAGTGATTACTGTATATTGCTTAAAATAAGAGACCCATAAACAATTCTCAACAAAGTTGTACAGCTTCACTTGTACGCAGTCAAAAAGATTTTTTTAATATTTTAAAAGCTTTAATTTTACAGTTACGTAAAATAAAATAAAACCTCCTTGTATGACTGCAGCCTTTATATGACATTCATGTGCCTTTTTTTACATAAAAAACAAAGCATCACTGTTACACAAGTGAACTTTCCATGAATGTCTAGACACAAAACCTTTTGTGTTCTTTTACTGATGGCCCCTTTCTCTGTCTCATGTCTTCACTTTTTGCTGCGGTAGTGTGCCGCCACCACCAGGTAGCTGTCGGGGGTCAAGTCCTTGATGTTGGGGGACTTGTTGCTGACAGGAGACATCTTGCCCTCCACCCGGGAGAATTGAAGCGTGCGGCACGGGTCGTGCTTCAGCAGGTAGCTCTCAAAGGTCTCCCAGCCTCCGCCGACACGCACCATCACGTGCTTGTTGTGCAGCATCTGCAGAGAAAAACAGGATTATGGCATCTCCTCTGATGTCGCTGTGTGTCAAAGGAAAGCTTTGAATGGTGCACTGAGCTCTCTCTTCTGCAGGACTAATGCCATTTCCCTGATTGACACAGTGGGCTGAAGTTGAATGAACAGTTAAGCATGGCTTTGATGAGGCCTCGGACTGGATGATGTCCCTGGAGGGAAGCGTTCTAAAATCTCCTTCCACCCTAATGCCTTGTTGAACAGGCTGAGGCTGACACACACAAGACTGGTAAGACACGTGTCACTGTTTGATTTCTGGAGTTAAATAATAAACAGGACAAAGGTACTAATTCTAAGCTGGTGTACTGTTTACCAAGTTCACCAGCTAAAGTCAGAACATATAGCACTAATCAAATCTGATTCTTGAATATCAATATTTTGCAGGATTTAATCATAAATTTGAAATTGTTAAAACTGACCTCCACAATAATTCATGATAGTCCAAACAGTAATATATGATATATTTAAAATGTGCATGATATCTCAGCTGAAGCACAGTGGTGCAGGGACAGAGGTACTTGCTTGGTTAGAAAATACATTTCATCACTAAATAGCACCAAACCTGAAAACATTATCCTCTGCTTAACCACAGAATTCTAAGCAGAATTTTTTCCATCATTAAATCTGCAACGTTTGCTTCAAAATGATGCCACCTGCCGCACCAGGGCACATTCTCAAGGTTGGCTACCATGGCAACGTCAGCCATTATAAGAAAGAGAAGAAGAAATGAAAGGCTCGGGTATATTGGACGCTCAGACTCTTACATTCCCCAGAGGCCGCACACATAAAACATGACTGCCTCACTATGGAGCCCGATCAGCCCATCCTCATTAAGACATCATTACACCTCTACTAACACAAGCTTGTTTACTGAACACCAGAGTAAGCAGGTCATTATAAAGGTCTCCAAGACATTATATTTGTCCTTAACAGCACAATCAGGAGGATCATGATTCAGACAAATTCCAGACTAAATCATTTGATAAAAAGGGTAAACTACCTCGTGAGACCGTCACCTCGGTCTGGCCAGATATGATCCTTCCTGCCCTGCAGCGCCATAACATGCAACATTTATAAGCCTCTTAAAAGAATCAATCTAGAGGGCAGTGGAGGGGCACTGCTTCCAATCACCACCGCCAGGCCTTCAGGCTTTGTGACTGTGGTTTTAATGGACCTGTGTGATGATGCTGAGCAGTTTCTATCAAGCCACTTTTGGGGCGAGACCCTAACCAGGGCCTTTCCTCTCCTCAGTAACCCAGAGCAGAGGCAGGGGCCCGGGGCTGAGCTGCGACAGCACTTCTCACAAACACTGCGAGGATACTCTGGCCCCTTGTTGGAGCTACAACCACCTCATTTATTCTCGGAGCTGAGAAGGTCAGCCTCTCAGGCTGTACAGATTATTGTGAGGTAGAGTCTCACATGTGCTGCATGCCGCTGTTGTCCTCGCTAGTGTCTGGTCTTTGTGTATTCATGCCAGTTCAGTGGAAACAGTTACTGGAGGGTGGGGGTAAAACTATTTGAGGAATTTTAATTAAAGGATCTTCTCAGTGAAGAGATCAGACTCAGAGGAAGAGGGAAGGAGGTTTAACAGTCGCTTTCGGCTTAAGCAAATGATGTATCTCACATACTGAAACTGTGACTAATGCACACGTGCTGATACACACGGAATTCTGGTGTAAGTCTCTGCATATGACATCTATCTATTGTGTCTGTCTGTGCTGTAGGAATCCCTCCGCCGTTGCTCTCTTCTGTCTATTTGTTTATTAGCGAGGGTAATTTAGGGTTATGTCTGCATGTTATGCTATCTTTCCCGTGATCTGGAATTCAGTTCCCAGTAACTGTGTAAACTCATCAGAGCGGCTTTTATATCAATGTTTGGAAATGTCTCATTGCATAGATGAACACAGATATATTTCTCCGGAAATATGTAATTGTGATAAAGATATATGATATGAGGACACTCCAGACTTTTGGCTCTGCCTGTACATATTTCTAATTGTATGAATTGTGTTATTATTTTTCGAGTCTCTCTACTTATGTGTTAATCAACAATTTCACTTGACAACTTTTTTTTCTTGTGTACTTTTAGATTTTAACTGCAAGTCCATTATACTTTTAATACTTTGTACATACTCTAATTGTGTAAAATTCACAAATCGGTTTTTATATTAACTTGCACATGTATCCATTATGTTCCATTAATTTTTATAAGGTAAAGGATGTGAATACTCTCCTATTATTGCTCTAATGTCCTAACAGCTGATCCTGAGTACATGCAAACATGATGCCATATTAAACTGTGATGTTACAAAAATTCACCCTGATAAAGAGCATCTTCTCCCCAACACAGTATCAACCCTGTTACTGTCTCTCTACACATAATTTATTTGATTTAAGGTTCACGTCAGGGGTTTAAATCCCTTCAAAGCGGATGTATGACAGCCTGCACTGTGAGCTTCTCGCCACTTGTCCTTGGTTGCTCAGCAACACAATGTAGACTAAAGCATGCAATTACTAAAACCCACATGAGTACAAATAATAATGTTTTCAATTAGATTATTATTTTTCTCACAAATATTTTAAAGCAGCTTTGTTCCTCCACACTTCACACTCATTTTGATTAAATTTCATTTGGTTGAGGTTTAACATCAGTAGTTGTAATATAATGTGCTGACAGCAGAGGACATCCAAGAGTAAACTCTGCTTTGCACATCCTTAACATACCATCAGCATGAATCAATTCACATTCTTTGAGGTGTGAATCCTGGTTGTGGGTTGCCAAGTAACCAGGATCCCAAGGGGGGCGATGCTACATCTCTAATCTGCGTTAGCCGCCATTTATCTCTCTTTCTCTCTCCCTCTACTCCAAAGTCGGGTAACGCTTCTTGGGCTGATAGATTCAGTGTGATAATAAGATGAGAATGCAGCAGCCAGTGTTGGGAGGATTATTACTTGGCAAAAAATATTTCCCAAGTAATAACTTGGTCATCACATCATATGGAAATGTGTGGCTCCTACTTTCCTTTTATGGCCAGTCAGCCACATTATGTTTGGCTGAAGATGGACATTGTCGGAATACCATTACCAGTAAATGAGACCTCACAGCAAAGACCGGGCTCTCCAGACACAATGGATGATTCATTGCAGAGCCGGCTCTAAGTGTCAACTTACTGCCATATGCTGTGTGAGAGGAGTTTGCACTGCAGTGTGAGATCTCTTTGTTGTCGGCCCTAAACTCATTTGAAAACTAATAGAATGGATGAAATGACATTAGCAAACATATAAACTCAAACTGCAGATTTCCAGAGTCCATGTTTTCAAAATCTATTTGCAGAATAGATACTGGCACTTTTTAATTTTTTCCCCCCATTTTGTTAGATTTTATATTTTTACTTCACAGCTTTCAATTATTGTAGTGTACTTATGCTGCATTTGCATTTGCGCTAAATATATTTGCGATGCAGCACAAAGGTGGTGCATACTTGGTCTATAACCAATCAAACAGAACATGAAGTACACCTGTGGAAACATTATCCAGAGTCGTAGGAAAGAGCAGTTAGAATGTGACATAATGTTTAAGTAGAGATTTTTAAGTCCTCCACAGGAGACAGTGGTTTTATCAGCAAAAAGTACCTGAAGCATCAAAAATAATACTCATTAAGTTTGTCAAGAGTTTGCATGTTCTGCCACTCTTCTGTGTGTCTGTGTGGGTTTTCTTTGGCTTCCTCCCACAGTCCAAAGACATGCAGACTGGGGTTCAGAGACTCTAAACTGACTGGGATATGAGTATGAATGGTTGTTTGTATCTGAATGTTTGTCCTGTGATATGCTGGCAACATGTCCAAAGTGGAACCTGCCTCTTACCCAATGTCAGCAGAGATCGGCTCCAGCTCCCCCTTTAAAGGATGAGGGGTATAGTAGTACTGCAGCACTGACCAATAATGACACTTCTACAGCACTAAGAAAAATGTTTTGGAGTAAACAGCACAACTTTTGCCTGAAATGTTGTGAAAAACAAGTAGCATACAACTGAGGAACTTAACTTAAGTACAAGTACCTCAAAAAAGCACAGTAGATGAGCATAATACTCAGTTACTAAATATTCTCAGTTGACACAAAATATAAAATCTGAGTACTCTGTGTTTTCCCTCTTAATAATCATGTCGTTCTCTGTATTTATTCTTTATTATTTCACTAACACTCCTCCTTTTGTCTCCGATAATAATGTCAGTACACTTGACACCATTCACAACTGAAACCAGAACATTCATCAGCTTCAGCCTGTAGCAACTTCAAACGCCCAATTTAACATTTCGAATGGGGCTCAGGTAATCTGGAACTCAGCTCCCACTAACTCTGCAAACTCAGGATTTTATAATAACTGTGTTAGGAAATTCCTCACTGCTGAGTTTTAAAACCGTTCAACAATGTTGTGGATTTGAACTTCAACAGATGAGCACAGTTATTTTTCTTCTGAAATGTGTTGTTATAGTTGTGATGAAGATATATGACAAGAGGATACTCCAGACATTTGGCTTTTTGGCTCTTTCTGCACATATTTTCTGATTGTAAGAATTCCCTTGTGTGCTAATATATTTTAGACTTCTCTTTATATTTCATTTTCATGTGATTTTATACAAATAAATGAACACAAAAATACTCAGATTTATTACCACGTTAGTCTCCAAAACAATAAAATGCTGCTTACACGTTAATCGATAATAAAACACAAGTACCATTTTTCTGAATGAACACTTTTACATTCAAACTGCGAGTGTATTATACAGAATATACTTTTCCCTGTTTTCCCTGTCTAAAATCTTGTTTTTTATTATGTTTGATATTTTTTCCATTATGGTATAAGTTTTATGAGATAAATGCCTTTAAATACTAAACCAAATGGCCCGTAAACCCAGTTGTTTCCTAACAGCAGATTCTGGATATAAAGTCATATAATAGAGTAATGTTATGAAATACTCACTCGGATAAAGAGCATCTTCTCCCCAACACGGTATCGACCCTGCGACTGTCTTTCTACACAGAATTTATTTGGACACCTGCAGGGGGGGTCATCAGCGATATTTCTTACCTGTAACACAAACAAAGACAAAACTCGTCACAGATGTTTCCCCTCTGAGATTAAAAACAAGCGGTGAAGTAGGCTGACTTACGGCATCATCCAACAGCTTCCCTGTGCTTTTCTTGCTGGACGTCACTTTGGGAGGAGTCGGGGATGCAGAGGGAGAAGGTGAAGGAGAGGAAGCAGGAGATGGAGGGAGGGGCTGAGTAGGAGATGAAGGTGATGGAGGAGATAGAGGCGCTTTCTCTTCTTGCTCAATCTCTTTCTCCAGTTTTATTAGGCCCGGAGGCTCCACGTTGTACCTAGATTAGGAAACAAGAAGCATCCGTAAATGTAGAATAATACAAAATCTTTACCAGGATAGCATTCAGTAGAACGCATACCTCTGTCAATGAAAATGAAACCACATTTAAATTCATCTGGTTTAATTTAGATTAACAGTGCGCTCATATTCACACAATCCACACACTCACAAACATCAGTCCTCGTTTTTTTCATCAAGATCCATCAATTATTATCTGAGAAATCAAGGAGATTCATGGATAAACTGAAATAAATAAAGACAAATACCGTGATGATATCCGCCCCAACTCTAAAAGACAGAGGCACACCTCTCGTGGCTGCTTGTGAAGAACTGCAACAAGAGATAAAGTGTCAGCATCAGGTTCTTATCATTATAAAGACATTGTATGATATCTGTTACAAGGTGATGAATGAGAATGCGGGTGTGATGAAAAGACAAAGACGTAGACTCATAAACTTCATGCATTCAAATGTTCTCCTCTGTAATCCTGTTAATCCCAAATCATATATGCATAGATCAAATATGGGATGTACACATAGGCTTGAGGTGCATATCCACACGTCGCTAACTATTTGACCACACAGTGAGTGGATACAAGATGTATGACACATGTGACACACCACACCATGCATGATAGCAAACCTGGTGTTGTTACACCTACTGCTGAACTGATAAATCCATCCAGAGAAAGACAGGTGTGAAGAAAGAGAGAGAGAGAGAAAGCAAGAGGGATGATGTCAGCTGTTACTGTTCTCTAGTGTTTTCACAACATTTTATATTTAAAGTACACATTGCATTTGCATTTGCAGGAGCGGTGTTGACAGCTTGGTGAGTGTAATTTGGCCTTCGGAGATGATTTACATAGTTTAAATTGCCAAGAGATGGTCGACCAGGCATTAGTCAGGAATCGAATATTTGAGGTATTTCAGTTGCGGGCAGGGTCACATACTGTACATGGGATTTTTCAGTCCAGACATAACTGCAAACACATTTCAGAGATTTTAGAAATCCTTGCAATAGAGAGACATAGATAACAAACTGAGAGCATGAATGAGGAAGAGAGCAACATGGCCCATGAGATGAGGGAAACATTTGCATAGCGTTGGCCTACTTTCCCCACTAGCTCACACCCTTCTCTCTGTGTGTGCTCCCTTTGTTTTGCTCCAGACATTTTGTGCATGGGCGCAGTTTTCAAGACCCGCTTGTCCTCATCACCAGGTCGAGCTCCCAGCAGACCACTGCCCTTGTGAGTCAGATGATTGGAAGGAGCCGAGGCAGGGCCTGAAGATGTGAGTCCTCTGAGTCACAACAAGGAAACAGCTCAACCCGTATGCACCTGCACAATCCAGCCTTTCGCTGGAGGAAGAAATCTGAGTCCGATGCCCTGGCAGTGCCACTGACAGCCAAAGACGGAAAGTGTGGAGTGACAGTTAAAGTCTGTTTATCCTATACACTTCTGGTGTTATGATGTTTACGGAAGGGGAAAAAAGCAGACTCACCTAAATCCTCCGACTCAAACAGACACATTTCACCAACTCCAATCTCACGACACCAGGCCAGGAAGTTAGCTGTGTTGTCCCGTGCAAAGAAAGAGCCAGAGGGCGCACTCCGCCGACATGGTATCCTCCGATAGGGAATACACTGTGGCAGAGATAAAGGTTAGTAGATGAATAACCCTCAAAAATGAACCTATGGAATGGAGAGTGTCCTCCAACTTTGTGTTTGACAAAGATCCATACGTTTCCATCATAACACTGATCCACAAACTCTTTATCTACACTGATTTCTTCTCCATCTGCTGGGGCTCTGGTTTCACATCAGGATCAAGGACCATTTTTCATACAGATCAATATGGGAGATGGCGGTTTAGAAACCCCCCAGCTACTTTACCAGGCCTTCTGTGATTTGGGATCAAATGACAAGCTTATGGGTTTCAGCCCCCACACGGTCTGCTCGCAGAGATTTATGCTCCTTCCTGTGGTTTTATACAGGATATGTGCGTCTGTGCTATGAGAAAGGTGCAATGAGCTCATGCTGGAATTATGCAGGCTTTTCAGGGTATTTCCTTTTCTTTTCCAGGCTCGACTTTTGACTTTTTTTTTCTGGGATCCTTTCTGTAGTTGAATTATACTTTGCATTCCAGGAGAAATAATCTCTAACAATCATAATGACATGTTTTCATTTCTGTGGTGCCTCATTGAATTATCTGCAACTCTACATGTCTGATAATGGCACAGGAGGTCCTCGAACCTTTGGATGACAGGGACTCGGAATAAGGATAAGGAAGAGGAGGAAGATTAAAAACCTTGTTGATTATCTATAACTGACAAATTCTCAACACTATAAAAGTTGTTTTTGGAACATATAGGTGAATTTTATAACCACTAGTGCAGGGCCCATTCTAAAACTGCCTGGACTGTTCTCTTTCATTATGCTATGTGAGTCCTCCTCAAACAGTTCTACAGTATACTATAACTTTTTATTGTTTGTGTGCTTGAGTTTTTTTTTTTAAAACAGTCTATATGCAGAGTGAAGTTAGAAAACATTGTGTTCATCCTACCTGGTTTATCTGCAGTGAAGATTTTACTATCAATATTTAGCATTTCGACAATTTCTGTCTGTTAATTTTCAGACCCAAGTTCACAACTTTCCAAAACGAAACCTCTGCAATTTAGCTCATTAAGCATTGCAGCAACAAAATGAATGTTGTACAGGAAGTCATTCTATGAAGTTTGTTGTCATGATGGAAATTTAGCATTCGTGACAGCCCTGAATGTCTGTCAGTTCCATATAGTAAAATACAAATAATCAAATCATCAAAATGATCTGGCGGCGATTTTGACCTGCGGTTTGATCCAGGCAGGCAGGCAGGCAGATATTTATAGAATTAGTAGGATGTCTGAACAGAGCCATGTTTTATTTTCCATCTTTGTGCTACTCTAAGATAATCAGCCAGTAGTTGAAGCAATAGGTTGAGATTGGTGTCATTCTTCTCATCCAACTCTCTGCCTGAAAGTGAAAAATGCTTTAAATATTAACAGTATGGTAATAAATACTACAGCTGATGAGATGCTTGAATTGAAGTTGGCACATGGCCGACATATGACAGCTCCTTTCATCTGTAGTTGATATTGATTGATGTAAACACGTGGGAAGATGTGTGAGAGACAACATCTACAGTGTGATATCACTTAGATCACTTCGTCCCATTGCACACACCACATCAACTTATAATGGGACTTGAGCGCACATGGAAGTGTTCTTTAAAGTGGACCACTACAGCCAGCGAGGGCCGTGATGAGCTGATAAAGGATCAGCTTTTTGTCTCGAATTATAAACCTTGACATGTCATAAGATGTGTTACAGCATATCGGGAATTAAATACCATGACAAGAACAAAGGGCAATAAATCACAAGTGCAATAAAACATTATAACGTAGCTATTGTTTGATTTTAAAAACCTGAGTTGTGTCTCAGGCGTCCTGCTCTCTTGATCCCAGGATCAATAGGCTCCTCTATTTCAGTAGCTTCTCTGACGTCCCACGGTCATTGACCTCAAGTATTTCCTCACATCTGTGCTGCTGCACTCACACTGCGATCAGGAGACCCGATGTCATCAGCACAGTCATGCCTCCGTGCAAACATCAACAACTCTCACTGAACAGTAACAGAGAAGAAGAGGAAGAGTCTTTTGCTTCTTTTCCTCCATCTGAACAGAAAAACGATTTAATCAATCCCACCGAGCATCCCGTCATCAGAGACTAGCTCAGTGTGTACATGTACCTAAGTACACTTTGTTACTGTACTCTAGTACATTTTTCATGGATTTATCCTTTAGATTTATTTTCAGGTACTTTTGACTTTAACCACTACATATATTGGCAAATATCTGTACTTTCTACTCCACTATATTTAAAAAAAAACACTGAGTTACGGCTTCATATTGTTTTTATATATTTTACAAAGTAAGAAATAACAAGAGGGGAATCGGTCCACTGATCCAATCAGAGCAGGGAGGTAACATTAGACCCCGCCTTCTGCAGCAGTCGTCACCACTGAGACACAGCCATAATGATGTAATAGATCATTACATTAGGAAATAGGCTACACTCAGCTAGTACTTTAACTTCAAATACTTTAGGAATATTTAAATACAAGTACTTACTTTTACTCAAGAAAAGTACTTTCACTTAGTTACTTAGTAGTAATAGTGTCTATTTATTGGAACTTTGTAATACATTTTTGCATACTACCAACTGCAGATGCTAAACAAATCCAACAAATGTTCTTGTTTACAGGATAATGACTTTGTCACATTAACAGAGGTTAAAGCTCAGGTTGGTAATCCTGGAAGAGTTACCTAGAGCAGGCTACACATTAAAAATAAGCAAACAATACACCCGACCTCCTCCCATCAGTCCTTGTACACAGCCTGACAACTGCTAGTAGCCAACTTTTCCGAATGAAATGATTGGTCTCGTTTATCATTGTCCTTTGAGGCCCACTGGCTTAGACAACTTAATTTATTGATGGCAATTTAGACATAAAGAGAATTTCAACAAATGAGATGAAAACATATTCTTTTTATTTCTTAATTCTAATGAAGCCACATTTTACTCTTAAGCCCTGTGAAAAGCTTTACAAAATTCATGCTTTTCCAAATGCTTTCAACAGGATGCATCCCAGACTTGAAAATAAATGTAAGAACATTTTAACATTATTCCTCAGAAATACTCAAAGTTGTCTCGCAGTAGCCCTGAAACTAATACAATCTTAGGATTTGAACCCTTATTATTTGTTTCCTTGATCACTGACCCAGTGAAATACACATTTTCACTGATTGCTTGGGTTAAATGACAGATAACCACTTGCAAAGTTATCCTTTAATCTTCCCAATTTAATAAACCCTCACTCAAGCCTCAAAAGAAATCAACGTTCAATGTGGTTCTGCCAAATCTCACAGGGGATGTGGGGCCCCATCAGTTAATGTGTCCTTGCCAGGCTCACTTTTTTCTTTTTTTGCCCCGCTGAAGGCTGCGGGCCCCATCCCCCATCCCACCTTTGAGCACTGCTTTCTAAAATTGTGGCGGTCTAAGTAAAGTGGGGATTCACGGTTGCTGCTGAGTTGATGAAACCAATGTGACGCACACGGTGGAAAACAAATGCTGAAGACCATTTTTAATTACCATCAAGAGGTTATGATACTGACATTTCTTTGGGAAGAGAATACAGGAGCTTGTAGTGCTCTACTGATATAGTCTCAGTGATCGTCAATTAAACTTCAGTACTGTTGCCTTCATGCTGCTGGTACCAATAAATGATATACCACGACATGGAAAAGGATTCTAAGTAGGGATTTGTGTTAACAACATTAAAAAAAAGATGTATTACAGTCTGGATTTCACACATTTATAATAAAAAAGATATTTCTTGATGATAAAGTGGCAGTGATTGTCAGTCAGTCTGATCGAAACTTTAAATTCCGTCTGACTGATGTTTCCCTCTGAAACAATTTTCTGTCAAATCATTCAAGCTGAAAGTCTCAGAACACTTTCAGCCCAGATTTGTCTTCAACACATCACTTTTCACATTTCACTGTGTCTGTTATCACGCCAGACTACTGTAATCCTCTGGTTTCTCTTTACCTTTGCGTTGCCAAGGGCAGGCAGGTCTCCGTTACTTTGCCTGAACTTCTCCTGCAGTGTCTCAGCCAGCTGGCACAACAGGAAGCCATTGTCTAAGCGATCCATGAAGCTCTCGACGGTGATTTCCAGACCTGACCAGGGAAACACATAAAGAAAGCAGAGTCCAGCACCATGAATTCATCATAAAAGTGCTCATGTGAAAAATATATACTGTATAAGGAAATAAAATATAATCTCCAGCCTGTTTCCCGATTGAAGCTGAACCTGATGTTGTTGACTTTCACAAACCGCAGATTGAGCTTGGCTAACGCTGCTGGGTTCGGGCAGCTCTTCAGAGACCAAGTGTTCAACTTTTATATTAAGATTTGGGGGAATCTAGGGGGGATTTTCTGGGAAAACACCATGAGGTGGCAGTCATACCTACATATGAAAACTCAGCGTCTGCTCATACATAGTAATGCATCATTATACTGCACAGTTGCACAGATAGATTGGTGATCAACATGTGGTGTCCAGTTGACTGACTTCCAGAGGACCATTCTTTCTTAGTTAGATCACCATGAAATAGGAGGTGGTGGCAGGGGGGTGTCTGTGGAAAGAAACCGGAGAGATTTTTTTTTTCATCCCTTTTCTGTTTCTTATAGGAGGAGGGGTCTGGGGGTTCGACATATAATGAGTTCCAAATGTTGTAAATGAGCCCAGAAAAAAAAAGAGAGAGAGATTGAAATCTTGAGAAATACTCAGTGAGCTCTCGTCTTATATGCTCATACTCTCCCTCGCTTCTCTGTTTGAGGGAAATATATTCCAGAGGGCTCTCAGGGAAATATTTAAACTCATATACTCCTATGAATCTGAGTCCCTTCGACCTCGCTGCTTAACAACAATGACTCATCGGTATATTCAAGCTTCCACCTCCCACTCAATCAGCAGACTCATCCTTACACCAGGCAGCTCCTCCCATCTGAAACTGTAAACCCTAATCTGCATATCAACGCTTCCCCCTCAGAATTACTGAGAAAACAGCATATGGCCTAAACCAACAAACTAGTGTGTTCACTGCTTGTCCTTTCTGAAGCCTCCACACCCTTGATCCCTCACCACAGCAGACCACAGGTTTCCAGCTCATCTGGTTCCAGTGCAAACACACACTTGACTGCCAGAGATAACAAGGAAGATAATGAAGTTGTGTTAAGTTGTTCGCAAATAGACAGGAGTCCGTCTCAGGAACTTAATTGGCTTTCAGTTAGTTTGATAAATGTCTGCTGGAGCGCATACACACAGTCTGCAGAATGTCTAATAACTCCCAGTTACGAGGTGAACAATTTGAAACACAGGCCCAAAGAGAAAAGAGAAAAATGAGGCAGTAGAGTACCACTCCTCGTAAAAGTCTAAATGGTTTTTGATAAATCTTAAAATAAATCTCCTCTTGGAAAATCAGTGTGAAATCGATTAATTCTTGCATCGTAACAGTTTGCCGGAGGTATTCGAATGATGCAACAGTTAAACCTGACACTAGCATATTTTAGAGCAATGGTTACCTATACCATTTCTGCCTTAGCGACTTTTTTTTCAAGATCTTAAAGGGATAGTTCACAGAAAAAGGAAAATTCAGTCATTATCTACTCACCACTGTGCTGATGGAGGGGTGGGTGAAGTGTCCGCAAAACACTTTTAGAGTTTTAGGAGTCTCCAAAACAGTTTTATGGACTCAAACACTTCACCCACCCATCCATCGGCATAGTGGTGAGTATATGATTGAATTTACATTTTTTGGTGAACTATCCCTTTAAATGAAGCAGCGTATTTCTCCCATCACAGGGTGGATGCCTAAAAGTTGTGATTTCTCAAAGAGATTTTTCTATACACAGACATTTTCACTTGAATTATCCATCTACTAATTTAAAAAATCTATCTGTATGTGCCTCAAATATCTTGAGAACTGTTTACCTGATTGGTTTCACACTTGGCATGTCTATTGATAAAGGTCCAAGGAAATGCGATGTCAAGTTTGGTGCAATTTGGACACATGATAGGTTTTATCTTAATACATTTTGAATAAACAGGCAACATGCATTCTGTAGCTTGCATGCATGCTATCACAACAGCACCTTCACGACAATGGCAATGACAACTGAATCTGCAGTTTGGGTCCTGCAGACTGAGTCAAGCTACACTGAACTTTGAATTAACAGGTGAACTGCTCTTGGCAGTGGCGAAATGTCATAAACAAGCAGTCAGTCTTTACTTGCAGCTCAATCACTGCAGGTCACATTTACAGTTTCAGAAAGAAAACAACAACCACCATTACCAGAGACCAAGCAAATAGCCCTTTCCAAGCAGGCTGGTTTAGAACAGGCACTAGTATTGTCAGGTATTGTTCATACCTGCCCAACAGTTAAAAAAGGAGTCAGATCGCATCTGCAGACTGGATCATGCAATTGTTATGTGACTCCACTTTTGAATAAATGCACTACACAGGTTTATATATTACACAAAAACAATCTTACACAAATATTCTGCTGATGCTCCCCCCTCTGCTTATTCTCCACCACTAGATATGCAGCTTTCAAGAGCTGTTAATGATCCCCATTATTCAATTAAGGCAAATCCATGGAAGAGTGTGCGACCATGGAAACAGGTTCACACATTCGAGTGCTTTAAAATAGTTTGTAATGAGGTTCAGATTGATTCCGGGTCCCTGCAGAGGTGTTTGCATCAGCAAAACCAGTTCAATTACTGTTCAAGATAAGGAATGGGCAGGATTGATGTGAAGAAGTTATATATAAGATGGGGTTCCGAATAAATCAGCAACAACACCAGCAAAGTTATTGGTTTACTTCAAAGTTGCTGCTATCAGAGATAGTAATGCAAAAATACTTCAAAATATGAATGAGTACGATTTGATTTCTTTAACTCTAACTGACTTGTGTAACTATAACATGTACGAAAAGTAAACATTTCAAAAAGCTGTTGGCTAAATAGTAATGATTCTGTTCTGTCTAGAAAGATGTCCCATAAACTACCACATGTTTCTGACTCATCCTCAGAAAAATAACATCTCTTGATCTCTATGTGCTACAGTGAGCATCACTTACCGAGGATATTAGTGAGCCACAGGGCCAGGTCCTCCTTCATGGGCAGCAGGCTGGCTTCATGTCGACTGGCCAGCCACTGGTGGTACTGCTGCATGTCCGTGAGGCCGGGGCCGATGAGGTGTTTGGGGCTCAGGGAGCTGCACATGGTTCCCTATGGACAGCCTGAGGAAGAAGAGGTGGCACAGTGTAAACCTTCAATGGTATCTACACATAGATACTAGTTTGTTAAGTTATTCCATATTACCTCTGCCAGGGAGGTCATTTTTTTAATCCACCTTTGTTTGTGCCTTTCTTTGTCAGTAGGATCACGCAAACACCTACTGCAACTGACCTATCTAGATGGGTGGGGCCTGACTCAAGGAAGAACCCATTCAATTTTGGAGAGGATCTTCCTTTTATCCCTTCTCATAGGCCCTTTTCCCAGACCCTTGCTCCCAACTCCAAACAGGGACCAACATAAAGTCGGCAGCTTCACTCACTTCTTACTTTGCAGACTGATCGTACAAAACCAATAACCAGCTCCTAAGTTATGATGCAGTGTTAGAAAAGAAACTACCATATACAATTAGGTAATTAGCTCAAGCAGCTGCAACACTAAAAAGCTGCATAAACAGTGATGTATCTGTGAAACTATTATAATATATGATGGAAAAGCTGAATCAAACAGCACTGACATTAGGGCACAATTAGTTAACATTTTAAACTTTTTCTTCATTCACACTAGTGTTTCTACTCTCTACTCCCATTTATGATCAAAGTGAATCAACATGATAATATCCCTCAATAACAGCTGACATCCAGGCCCTTTATTCTCAACAGCAGCAGAAGGGGATCACATGAATATAAGTGAAGAGAGTTGTGAGTGCATTTGTTCTCTTGGCCAAATCATGGTGTGGTTTACAGTCCAGCTGATGATATGAGACGTTCTCATGGACTCTGACAGCACAGAGACAAGAGAAAGCTTTTATGGAAGCCATCAGGTCTTCCGTTCAACAAATACCGCACACAAACAAAGAGCTCCTTCAGATTACACTGCTTCCTATATGAGACAGACCATTATAAACGTCTAAATCAGTCTAATGCATTAAACACTGCAGCAGGACTTAGGTTATGGAGCTGGAGATTGATATCAATATTAAGAGCAACATTTAACAGCTACTTACTGCCTGTAAAATGAAGTCATTGAGTAAATGAGACATTCCTCACAGTCTTTTCCTATATCACGCTACAGCACGCCAAGTGTTCCCCTGCATGAGCTTTAATGTGAAAACCGTTCACATCCCAGTCCAGTGTCACTCCATTAATCTGAGACCAGCGAGCGACTGAAAAAACAACTGGGCACCAGATGTAAGACCTGAGCAAAGCAACAACACACATCAACTGCTCAGTAGCTAATAGTCACAGTTTAAAAGTGTCAGTGCTGTGATTACTGTGTCTCTACACACTGATGTGCTAAGTCTGGTGGTGCAGAGAGAAGTGACAAAGTCAAGGGTTTGCATCATAAAGACTGAGGACTTTCTTTACTCAAGACTTGCATTGTCGTGTTTTTAGGGGACTTTATTTTGAAAATGAAGGACAAGAAAATAACCTAAAATGATCAAAATCAGATTTTCTGTGCTTTTATAGTTATTGATGGAGCAGATCCTTAAATGTTCTGCCTTAAGAACATCACTGTGGGTGAATGATCCTTTACTTTGTAAGAAGACACTGCAAAAGTTATTCAAAGTTTAAATCATTAGTTTTGTCATTTCAATAACACCTCTTCATGTTATATAAATTGCAATGGAATGTAAGTGTGAAGTCCATACAGTCCCTATACTGTCCTGTCTTCACTTTCATTAAAGACTACAAGATGACAGATGGATGATATGACTGATGGTGTTATATTCTGCTACATTCATCCTGTGTGTTTGTTATATTTAGTGGTTGCATTGAAACAATGTTATCTGCAGCCTGGACACAAGCAGGAACATCTTACTCACCATGGTAGGCAAATAGCAACAGGACATTTGATGCAAATTACAAGAGGAGCTTAATCCAACAAGGAAGTGAAGCTGCAACGAACAATTAGTTCACAGTGAGATGTCTGAAAATGTCCTCTGAATACCGAGGCGGTGTAACACAATGCAAGGAATCTGACCTTTAAGGCAGTGAAACATTTCAAGGTCCCACCGGAGCTGGCTGTAACTAAATCACACCGCAGTGCAATACTGGACATCAGGACCTTGATGTCCGACCAAGGTTGTGCTTTCTTCCTGAAGACAAGAGCTAGTTGTGTACAAACACTAATCTCTGGAGCTCAGCAGTTGCACACAGGTGCAACATTCCCATGTCCGCTGTGGTGCAGGCTGACAGACAGAACGGGGGAGCTTGTACAAATTCTCACGTCTCAAAGTACAAGACCCATTCATAAGAGACACACATTGGTGATGTGTATTTGAATAAAAACAATGGTGTTTGACATGCATGTTGATGGGGTACATTGTAAAATCATATTGTTTCCTAGCCCAATGAAGAAATTGATGTATTTTATCTGTTTTAACTCACAGCTTTTAATACACTGCATATTTTAAAGATTCACTCTCTAATGAAAAACATGTGTCTCCATGTTTTGAATTTTTTCAGATAAACGACTCCTTTGTGGGTTGGGAAATTTCTTCGACTTCTTAAACTGAACAATTGTCCCAAAGCTGGAAATGGAACATTTTTCATCATCAAGCATTTGAATTCATTGTTTAAATATATATTTTACATAAACTACATATTGTTTCTGCTCATCTGGCTCTGAAGTATACAGACTTGTACATTTATCTTTATGTAAACTTGAATCTATAGTAGAAAAGTATTCTTCTCCACCATGAACATCCTGCCGGGATTCCCCAACATATTTCCCAGGGAAGAGTCTTAAAAGAAACAACCAGCTGTTATTAAACATACTCAATTCCTATCACCACACTGTAGCCTGACCTCTTCAACTTCAGCCCATAAACAGCACCAGCACTCTGGCTTGTTCTGCTGAACTTGCTGCCTCTTCAACTTCTGGTATTTCCAAAAGTTGACTTTGGAGGATGACATTCAAAAAAGGAACAGATAACCCTCCTAGCTCAGGGATATCCATATACATAAATATATATAATCTCAGACAGAGGGGCCTCATGACTTCAGCGAAGCAGTCACAACATGCCACAGTCGGCTGCAGATCCCTCCAGGAAAGGCACACGGTGGGAATTTTGACTGCTGGATCGCATCAATTAGAAAAACAACAAGAGTGGCTCTGTCCTGCTAACCCTCATAGACCTTCATGCCTTTCTCCTGCATGACAGTAAACTGATCTGGAGCCTGACTTGTCTACTTAAACAAGATGACTTATAGCGTGTCTATACTGCAAATAAATACTGTGTATGCTGTGTATGCTGTGAGTGAGTGTTGCGTTCAGGTATCAGCAGCTGAACAACGTATCCTTCAGAAAACATTAAATATTCCTCAGTATGATCGCACACAGAAAACAACAAAAAAGCCTACAACACAAGGCTTGTTTATATATACACAATCTAATTTCACACATTCCAAAAAACGTGCTACTTCTGCAGTAAATACTCAACTGTGATACTAATTTAATTTAGATTTAATCATTTTATAACATAAAAAGTTGCCTCAAGCCACAAATTAAAGATCCCTGTGTAGTAAACATTCAGCATTTTAAGAACACACAGGAATTCAGACTTACTTGTGTGATAACTTGCTTTTGGACTGCCTTGCATCTGCCTCAGAATTACATTTCCATTTACTACTGCAATAAGATTTTTAAAGCTGTCTCCTCCTTTTACAACTGCCACAACATGAAAACAACCACAACAGACATGTCAGCATTCTGGAAATAGGATCAAGGGCTGGATGTCTGATGAGTTATGACTGAGATCCAGCCATGCAGGCACACACTAATTAAAAACCAATGAAATGACAGAGCTGCAACTGACGAGAAGACCCCAGAGTGGAGATAGTTAAAGATACCTTCAACTTATTTTAAGAGGGGAGAAACAATTAAGAGTTTTCAAGTTTCTTGCAAGAAGTGTTCATTGAGCCCCAACAGAAGAGGACATTATTCTGAAAAAATAATTTTTAAATGTTTATCTTAGTTGCACCCAGAGCACTAATCCAGAACATGCATATAAGTCTGGCATTCATTTGTCAGCATAAGAAAGCAGCAAATGCGTCTCGTGAGTCGACAAAATGCTTCACGTGTGTGTGCCTGTTTGTGTGTTTGTGAGTGTGTGTCTGTTGTGTGTTTGTGAGTGTGTGTGCTCACCCTGAGGGTTCAGCTCGCTGGTGTGCACCTTCCTCTCTCTCTCTCTGGTCCTCTGAGCTGCAGGATCCCTGTGTTCATGCTCCTCGCTGCGGTGCATCGACCCACAGGTTACTCTCCAAAACACTGAGCCACTGTGAACCGGGGAGGTCTCTCTCTAACCGCGCGCGTGCACGGGCGTCTGACCGCGCACACACACATGCACACGCATACACACGTAGATGTATATGTGTACACACTGCTGCTGCTGCTGATGATGATGGGAGGGAAGTTCTCTCTAGCACTGCCTCCCTCCTCTCTTCTCTTTTTCCTAATGGGACATTTCTGGATTGAAATCAGCAGATCTGCTCAAAAAACTCAAGTCACATTGATTTAATTGATTTCTTTCTTGTTTTTTAAATGTGCGCACATGTAATCTGATCCCACTACATATAGATCTGAACTGTGTTAAAGAACTGAGTTTGAATCATACAGTCCTGTTTTTGTAATTCAGGATTATTATCATGAAGCAGAAAATCACAGATGCATTTTTGCCCTGTAATATAAGATATATTAGTTAGATATATTATGTAATCATTAGTGGGAAACATTCTATGACAAAAAGTTGGATATATTCTCTAATTTATGTTCTTCTTCTTTGTTTTGTTTATTGCAGGTGGATATATTCTATAATAAAAATTAGATAAAGTCTATGATAATAAGTTGGATACATCCTTTAATATGTTTGATACATTCTATTAGATAAAATAGATACATTTGATAATTGATAATAACTTAAAAAATTTGTGTCAGATACATTCTATAATGATGAGTTGGACACATTCTATAAGAATAAGTTAGACACATTTCAGTATATGTTAGATACATTCTATAAGATTAAGTTGGACAATTACATAAGAATAAGTTAGATGTATTATATTCTATAATTTAAATACATTCTATAATAATAAGTTAGAAACATTCCATTACATGTTCGATACATTCTATAATATTAAGTTGGACACATTCTATAAGAATAACTTAGAGACATATAAGTTAGATACATTCTATAATAGTAAGTTAGATACATTCTCTAATAAGTTAGGTCCATTCTGTAAATAAATTAGATTATGTGATGACTTCAAACATGAATATTACAGAACCAGAAAATAAACAGTTAGTATTGTTTTGTTTCATACCTCTGTTGCACTTACTCGTTCGCTTTTATTTTGAAGTGGACAGTTGAGCACAGCGCTGTACCCTTGACGCATGCGCAGTGGCTGAAGTGACTCAAATCGGCAGCGCGAGAGGAAAGGAGAGAAATAAGTGAGTTTACTTGAACAGTCATGAAGTTGTTCACTGTGGTTGTTCTCATCTAATGAGGTTTTATCAATGTGTCGTATCCACGCTGCGTGGGGCGCCAGCTGTGCACCGACACGTGTTCGTGTCACAGTTTGCTAGCTAAGTTAGTTATGCTAGCTTCTCAGCGGCAGTGGACAGGTTGTATGTGTCTGTCCTCCATAGTGTCCTGTGTCTGTCCTCCTCAGTGTCTGTGCTCCACGGTGTCCCGTGTCTGTCCGGGGGCTGAGCCGTGAAGGCGGAGAGCGCCACATGGAGACGGCTCTGAGAAACCTGTCGAGCTCGGTGGAGCTGCTGGCTGTGGCGGCGCAGAGCGGAGCGGTGGAACAGTGGGATGACCACAGTCTGTCCACAGCCTTTGACTGGGCCCGGTACTGCGAACACCTCTCCTCCAGGTTTCACAACAACCCCGCGGTCAGAGGAGTCATGGAGGAGCGGCTCCAGCTCACGAATGCACGTCTGAGAGCCGCGTTCCCCGGATACACCGAGGTGTCCTTCTCCGACCTGTCCCGGTGCCAGCACCACCTGCTCACCGGGCTGCTGAACAACCCCAAGCTGCCCGTCTCCACCATGAAGCTGCTCTTTGACCGTAACACTGCAGACAGCACACACAGTGGGAGTGTGGATGTGGCCGGCCTCTGCAGCCACATCATTCAGTGCAAGTCTGCCTGTAAAGTCCTGAGTCCTCTCATCCCCCCTTCAGCTGTGGGTGCTGATGCTGAGGTGCAGGGGGGGCTGCTGATGGAGAGGCTGGGTGCTCTGATCAGACAAGGTGGTGAAGCCTGCAGGGCAGAGCACTTTTTAGACTCTGTCCTCCAGGGATGTGAAGGAGCAGCAGCAGCAGAACATTTCTGTCTGGTCATTGCTGCAGCTCTGCTGACAACGACAGACTCAGAAACTGCCTCACAGGATGTTCTCCTGGACTGGCTGCTGAAAAAACACAGCACGCTACAGCACATGTGTTCTGCTCTGCCCAGCACACTTCTTATGGACCTGGTCAAAGAAAACCTGAAATTGAGAGACACATACTGTGATGTGCTAAAGAAGTGGGCCTCTGATATGGAGTACAGCATAAGTGATGGTGAATGGGTTCAGAGCAGAACAAACCCCTCAGTGTCCTTTCAGAAACTGACCGAGCACTTTCAGGCTTTGTTTGAGACGTGTCCCTCTCTGAGGGACGATGTAGAGAAAGAGTTTAATGCTTTGAAGATTTCTGATGGAGACTTTGATGTAAGAGGTCTGAGTGTGTGGGGAGACCTCCTGTCAGAGTTACACAAGTGACTGTCAGTTGTGGGGGGTTTTAAGAGCTGTAAAAGTTAAATGTATATGTCTGTTTATATCCTGATGCTTGGTATTAAACCTCAGTGCATTAAAATATCCCTGATTAGTGAACACTGTCAACAAAGGCTTGTTTAGGGCCACATTCTTCTTTACTTCTGATCAGTTGCTAGTTTAAGTCTAAATGTCTTCAGTGAAGTTCTTGTGTTTAAACATTTAACAATTAAATGTTGGTTAGTTTTGTTAAAAGAAGAAAATTGTTTTGTCAAAAATCTTGTTTATGGTCTTACAGTTTTTTTTTGTTAAGTATAATTCTGGTAACAATGGTTAAGAAGAAGCTCAGGTGTCATATCAGCATTCGTATCGAAACATTTAAGGTGGTACCAATCCCTGTGTTGAACAGTTTTGTTATTTTGGTTTTATACTGTTGGTATTTATAAGTTTATTGGCACTTTTTAAAAAATTTTGAAATATAACCATACACAAACATACACAGAGACATAAGCACAACATATTGGATGCATTTACATGATGGAACAAATTGCAAAAAATTTTAAATCCTCATGTTTGCGAATCTTGTAGGTCTGAAAGTACTTTGTATTGATTCTCCTACTGTGAAATTTAAGCCACGAGCCTTGTGATAATCAAAGTAACTTTTTTAGTCAATACAATTGGATATTTGTTCAGTAGTGTTGGACAGATGGTAGCATCACGTGCTGCTTGTAATCAGCAGCGCCACGTGACCTGACTGAATTAAATTGAGAGTACTTGTCAGGCAGTGATTTGGCACTTGTCAAATTGGTCTCTGGAGATTCAAGGCTACATCATAAATCCCACCTTACCATCATATAATCGAATGATTATAGATGTGTTGTCCTAAAATCATTCTGCTTGTAGTTTTCCACAGTGTGCAGACTACAGACTGAAACTGGTGCAGATCTATGGAGAGAGGCTGTAAAAATGTCAATAAGAAAGCAAAGACACTGTAATCCATTTTACTTTCCTGTACACCTTAAATCATTTTCAGCCTTCAACACCATCTGTTACTATCATCTTTCACCCCTCGATCTGGATGTAAAAAATGTTGATTGGATTAATGCCAGTCATGTGACTCGATTGCCAATTCACACATCTCGGCTTGTGACCTGTGCGTCGGAGCACCACTGTGGCGAGGGATCAATTAGTCAAATCAGGCGTCTTCAATCACACCCTCCACAATAGCTAGTGTGTGTATATGTGTGTGTGACGTAACTCTGGCAGACAGCGGATTAGAGCCCCAGCCGCCGCCTGTGCGGAGGGAAACACCAACACAGCCACAGCTCATTTAACACACCATGAAAGCAATTCACGTAGAGACAGACAAGGGTCACTGAGCAAGGGGCAGCATGTACACAACCAATTTATTTTCAACCAATGAAGAACATATGCAGCAAACTGGATGGAAACCAACTGTGATTGAAGGGATCTCACCTGCTCCTGTGTAATAAATACATGCAAATTCATTTCAGTCACATATTCATCATGTTTATCAGATTTGATTGGAGAATTCAACAATGTGAGAAGAAAGTAAGTGTTTTTTTAAAATTGTATTTTTATTCCACAAACTAATGAGAACCCGTGTTACCAAGCAGCACAATTTAATTTAGGCTTTGACAGATTTTTTTGTTTTCCATTTTGTGTCATCACCTTTTCTTCACAGCCTCACACATGGCAGAGCGGGTGATGTGATGTCATGTGATGATTCAGATGTCTGACTCCAAATGAGAGGCAACAAAAACAAGAGCAACGTGATGTAGTGCAACGCCCGCACTTACTGAAAACACATTCGAAATTATATATTTTATTTGATGAATACCCATGTGTACCCTGATTATAAAGTAAAACCCATTGTTGTCATTGCTGCCCTCTGCTCTTAACCTTCAGGTTAAATTACAGGGTTGTGTTATTGTGTCCCTTCAAACAGCAGGAGGTCGACGCACACTCTTAATTTCTACAAAAACATCCAATTCACCCGTGTGACACTGTTCACACTAAATTAGAGGCTTTGTTACACAACTTTGACATGTTCCTGTCTTTAATTGTGTATTTATTATTTGTAAGAATCTATTGTAAGGCATTTACATGAATGTCCTTGTAGAAATACAATATACTGTATTAGCTCTTATCACATCTCCCTGACTTGTTTTCTCATTCTTTCCAGTGTAATATTGCAATAAACCCACAGTGAGATGTGCTGAGGGCGACTGTTGTTCTGCAGCATCTACAGGCTCCTGAAGGATAGCGTTCATTAAAACTCAGATCCAGCTCCCATCTGGTGGTGTGAAAGGGGAGTCCTCAGAGGGGTGGGGGTGGAGGAGCGGCGAGGGGAGGGGAGCCCTCCCTCGGCACGTGCCTATAAGCCGATCCAGCCCGGCCCTCGTCTGGCCTCGGTGACGGATCACAGACGCAGGAGGGCCCCTCCGCACACCTGTGTCCCCACTCTGAGGATGCAGCAGCATCCACCATCATCAGACATGCACTCAGGCCCAGGCAGTGACATTTAATCTGGTTTGTTGGCTGGAAGGAAAAGATGACTAATGTGTGATTTTTTTTCCCCCCTATTCTGAGCAAGTGTGGAAGAAGTGTTATAAAAAAAGATTATCCATTGCTTGACATCCCATGATGCCAAACACTTCTGTGGCTGCAGAAACATTGCTGCATTTGGCACATGAGACGATGATTTAACAGAATTTAAGAAAGTAGAGCTGGAATGATTAGAGAGGATTAATAATAACTGAAGCTGTAATTTAGTAAGAAAAATAAATAATTCTTTAAAGCTTTTTGAAAATGTGAACTCTTCTTTGCTATGACATTAAAATAAATTGAATATCTCAAAGTTTTTAACAAAACAACACTTGATGACTTCACTGTGGATTCTAGCAAACTGTTATGAGCACTGTCTGGTTTGTTCTAGATTTATTGATTCATATTTTGGCGAATGAGACGGTGACTATATGTTTGTAAAACTAATCAGAACCTAATAAAAGTAGAGCTGGAATGATAACGGTTGTGTTGATTAATAGTAAGTCTACTTTTTGTATGAAATAAATAATTCATTTAAGGTTATTTATTTTAACATTATATTAAATTGATCATGTCAAGGTTTTGGACTCATGGTTGAACAAAACAACAGCTGATGACTTTACCTTAGACTTTCTGAAATTATATGAGCATTTTCAGATTTGTTCTAGACCAAATGATTAATTGAGAAAATAACTGATTAATCGATCTCTATATGCATCTCAGACAATATTTGATGTCCTCAATTTACCCTCATGTGGAAAAAGAGACTCGATTATCTGCTTATCCTGTCATCAGTTCATCCAGATATCAAGAGTATCATCATGTGAAATCTTATCAGCCTCTCATCCTTTGTCTGTGTGTGATAGCATAAGAGCATGTAGGAGGGTATAAAGCTGTCAACATTATGTTACGTGGGGGGAGGGGAGCTGGATGGACCCGTGATAGATTGCCTCAAATGAAACTGGGAGAAGCAGTTCTGGGGTGGGAAAAAACAATCAGATGTAGAAATCTCCTTCCTCTGATCGCGGGAGATGGCAGCAATGGAAATATATCAGTCTCTTTACTGTGGCTGAAATATTTAGTTTGATTACTAAAAGTTATTAAAAATGTTTCAGTGTTTTGCTTATCACAAAAGAAGCTCATAACAAAAACTGAAATTTTTAAAATCAGTTTGGAGACACATTCATCTTTTCTAAAATATTTGCTTCAGTGTGTTGCAGTGGGTGGAGACCGGAGACACATAACATGTTATTCCATGTGAGACAAGTTGATTTGGGGGAGGCCAGCGCTCCATTAATAAAGCAATTAGCATAGGAGGAGAGGGAGGTGTGTGTAAATTCAATTGCCCCGAGGTAGTGCGGTGTCATGCCATTAAAGAGTAATTACTTCAATGCTGCTTTGAAAATTTTGCCTCATAAATGGATCTTTTAACGTGTGATGGAGTTGATTTCTAGATTGTAAATTAAAGGGTATCCGGGCGGTGGCGTGGAGGAGAGATTGCTGTGGGCGTTCTGGGTCGAGAACGAGGGGGGAAAGAAAAGAAGGGATCAGGAGGGATAATTGCATGCAGGCAGAGTCCCAGGGGAGGAGTGCAGCCCTGTCATCAAACACTCATTCTGGCCAGGCCTCATCCCATTACAGTCCCCCAGGAGCCAAACTGCACCTGCCCCACACACTGACGACTACTCAATCTCCTTTCACTTCAGCCTGAACAATTACACAGTCAGGAAAACAGCTCCGATAGTATCACAATGACTAAGACTTTCAAAAACACAAGGGGTGGAGGTTAACTGGCAGGTGAATGCTGGGAGATATCCCACCTATATACGAAGGGAGCGTCGATGTCAGGTTTTGTCCAATTACCGTGCACCCTGACAGGACAGGCCTTCACCCGTGCAACGTCCGTGACCACTGCGGCTGGTTAGGCATGAGGAAACATGTTCCACGTGACTGGTGACACAATTGTGTTTGCTGTCAAATTAACATGTCCACAGCGCCGTGGAGCAGGCAGCGGCAAGAGCGTTAATGGGTTCCCCTCCTCAGTCGGGCAGATAATCTGAGATTTATTGTAATTGTTGCCACAACTGCTGCTACTGGAAGCATTTCAGACATGGAGCTGCTTCCTGTGATCGAATCATCAGTCAACACAAGACTGGCACTGTCCATCACATGTTAACACCTTAACCACCATCCCCACGATCCTCATACCTGTCGATCTTCTCCTCCCAGGTGAGAAGTCAGGAGGCCCTGAGAGACCAACACGCTGCAGCTTAAGGGAACACATGCAAATACACAAATTGCAAATACAACACAACCAAAAGTAAAAAGGTAACACAGACAACAAGAGACACAAAAACCATCTTGCAGTGTGTTTCTGTATTAGTCATGTTGTGTGTATTTGTCAATATGGTTGAGTCTTTATTCAAGAGCTTGGTCTTTCAGTTGGAGAGCAGGTCTTATTGATTTTCACTTTCACTCTAAACCCTGCGCTCACACTCAAATAGTCCCTTTTTTGTGCAATATGATTGTCAAATATTTCACAGCCAATACAACACAATGCTAGGTGTTGTGTTGACTAATGAAATGCAAAATAAAAAATCCAAGAGCAGAGGATAATTCCAAGACCAGATGTTTCATGCGTGCACAGAAGCAGTGTGAGGATGAGAGCAGAGACAGGAAATCTGTCCAAGCAAAATATCTGAGTGCAAGCGCACAGTTTGTGCGCAAGCAGGGCATATTTGAGTGCAGGGTTTTGAGTGAAAGCATCACAAATTATGAACCTGAAATCAAGAAGTCCTCCCCTCACACTGAAAGACCAAGCTCTTATAATGCTAGGGAACAACATCCATAGTGTTGAGACTCTTTGCAGTTCACCTACTGATGAGGAAATTTCTGGATTTGCATGTGTTCTCTCGAACTGCAGTGATTCGAGCTGTCAGGGCCACCGTAGTGATTGGGCGTATCTCAGGCTTCATTTGCAAGAGGCTGCAGAGGTTTTTATCCCCCTGCACGTCTCCACCCTGTCGAGTCAGAGCGAGGATGAAAACCTTCAGAGGGGTGTTTGATTCATCCAGAGTCTTAAGCAACATCGAGCCTTTCTTCCTGCTCCAGGGAGAGACTCAGAGTGATGCATGTGAATGGATAGACGCCATGTTTTCCTGAATTATTAACTAACTCACTGATGGGCTGCACTTTGTCGGCCTCCACAGAGCAGCGTGTTGAATAGAGTGATTTTTCTAGTATCTACAGACATTTTGAGATTGTAAGTGGACAACGAGTTTCCTCAATGATGCAATAAGCATATATGATTGTGTGCAAACCAGGGCTACAATTACTGCTTAGAATCATTTTTGATCAATCTGATCATTGTTGGGTTTTTTTTCAAATAATTGATTTGCTGTTTAATCTTTAAAATGTCAGAATATCCTGAAGCTGGAATATTCAATTTGCTTGTTTTGTTCAGTAAATAATCTAGACTATAAAGGCATTTAGTTCATTACCATGGACGACTGAGAAATCAAGTGATTCAGCTTTTAAATGTCTACTTTTGTGTTTTTCATGTAACAAGAATTTACATATTTGCTATGTAACACAGTTTTGTTTTTCTTGTCACAGTTTCTTATTTCATAGAGCTTGTTATCAGGAAATGACTCTACTCCTTTTGTGATTCTTTCCATAATCATTTATTAAATCAGAGGATTCATTTGAACTTTTAAACCTCATTAATAAAGTGACAACTTGCATGTATAACTAATAGTTGCTGTTAAAATATCATAGGAATTAAATTCTATTATTATTACAAGTTAGTTAGTTGAGGTATTTGATTAAAATGCAAATTAACATGTGTCGTCAGTCTAATAAGCTTTGATTACTCATATGTATGAACTAACAATCCCAGTGTTAGCTACAAAGGCAATGTGACAACATGACCGTCTCCAACATCAATTCTTGATTCAAACTTTCATTAGAAGTGTTTTATAATTTAAAACTCCAATGTGCTCTGGAATTAAACAGTATTGATTTGCCACCTAATTGGATTTAATGCAGAAAATTGGTCAATAAGTGTTGCACATAACACGGTCGACCACAGCTGGGAAAAACAGGAGGTCACACTGAGGGAGAACTGTGTTGCAAGTATAATACAACACATTACGTAAGCTATGGCTGCTAATATTTTCTTCTTTCCTGTACAATTCAGAGAGATATGAGATGCTGCTAAAACATTTAAAGGTTCATCATATTTCCTTTGCACCTTCATGATACCTCAGCGGCAGATTTTACCCGACACATTGAATCCAGGACTCTTTAGGAAGACAGACAATGATCCGATGGTCTGTAAGGCTGTAAGCTCCAGAAACATGTTAACACTTTGTATACTCTCTCCTTCAAGCAATTACCAAGCTACAGTGTCCAATACTCTCCGATGGACTCCAGAGACCACAGCCATTGATTTACTAATGAGAAACATGGAGAGAATATAGGAGATGCAGGACACTGATTGGAGAAGGTGGGTAAATGGTTAGTCTGGCTCCAGTCTCGGAGGAGCTCTAACCTTCAAATAGCTAAATAAAACATTTCCTCCTGTATACAGTATATAACACACCAGCACACAAGGTGAAACAATGTTTTTTTATAAAATGATATGAGTATTTTTCATAACACTTTTTGACATCAACATACCTCTTCATTAAACACAATATTAGAAGCCATAAAATCACATTTATCTGTTTTACATAAACTCCAGGCACAAAGCCGTAATAGCATCTTTTGGTCATCTTAAAACAATCTTAAATATTCATATATTTTTAAAACATCCTTGCAGAATCCATACAGCAAACGAAGTAAGAAGTGTTCAAAGAGCAAATAAAGTCGGGTGGAAGAGCCATCTATTAATTCATTAATCATGAGGTCCACTCAAACGTGACAATATCAAAGTGTCAATAAAAGTACTTTTGGTGATGATGAGAACAACTGAGAAACAGCAAGAGATCACAAAACCTGGTTGTTCATATACAGTACTGCATTCCTCGCTGTCAAAACGCAACAACACGTCCCGAGCGTCACCAGCAGTAAAGCTGGACTCTCCAGACACCAGTAATTTGTTAAAACACACACCTTATTGTTGATCATCACATGACTCCAAAACAATCACAGTTAGATACAGCAAGCCAGTGTTACGTTACAAAACAGGATGTGATGGGTGGCGGCTGGTACACAGAATTTATTGCAGTGCACACCAAACATCTACAAACAATGCCTTCCGAGCAATCACTGTCGAAAACTTTTTTTTTTCCGATTTGTCTCACATCACGGTCAGAACCTGATTATGAAATTTAATTTTATCATCATTATTATTATTAGTTATTAATGGCAGAAGACACTTTATCTAAGAACAATGCAGTATAGGCGGAATGAAGACTACCAGTGACCGTGTGGCGGCTGCATCTGAAACATTGATCTGAGCAAATTCATGCAACAAACACACTAAAACTCTACGGTTCAACTTCACTCACTCTATTTTTGTTGTGTAGTATATTATAGGCTTTGTTCGAGTAGACCTTTTTTTGCAAGCAGACATCTCCCTGAAAAGGTACTGTCCATGAAAAATATGGCCTTTTTATATTCATGTTAACACAGATCAACGACCCAAAATCCACAAAAGTCTCACAGAAACAGTATACAGTTATATACAGTACATAAAACACGTTTGAGAAACAGAATAGAATCTTGTTTTTAGAATACTTATTGTTTCAGTGCAATCAGAGTTGTCAGAGAGAGACCCTACATGATGGTTGACTGCAGCGTCATGTTGTTCAAGTAGATTGATGAGGTTAGGACGCTTAAGATGTACAATATGGGCCTGCAGTTTTCTTTTCAACCCCTAAGCTCTACTGTGGGTACAACATGAGAATCTAATGAGGATTGTTCTGCATTGCAATTAACTATTTCTTTACATTGGCTTCTTGAAACTAGAAGTAACTGTCTTACTTGAATACACGGAATGGATTTAAATCTCTAATATAACGCTTATTTGTGCAATCTGTGGCGGCGAGTCTGGTTCTGCACGCAGACTCACCACAGCTGTCTGGTTTAAGAGTAGCCGCGCTCGGCGTATATCTTTCCTGCCGGCTCCTGCACATACTCCTCCGTCTTATCCCAGTCCTGCACCCAACCTCCGTTGAGCTGCGAAGTGGCCCCGTAGCTTTTGGCTGGGCCACCCATCGCACCATAACCCTGCGTGATGTCACCTGTCTCCTCCGCTAGCTCATCCTCGTCGATGAAGCCGCACTTCTCATCGCTGGTTTCCTCGGGGTCGGCCCATGGCTGCTTCTCCCCAGATGCAAAGAGCCCATAAAACACCACTCCCCCATAATGCACCATTGAAGCGATGAGGAAGACATATTGCCACTCTTCCCGGGTCTGGAAACAGAAAAGAGTTGTAGCCCAGTTGAGTCACTTCTTAAAAAAGGCAGCCACAACCTGTTTTCTCAATCAGCATCTTTCTGTGAGGAGTAGGATATTTGTGTTTTTGTCTCTTTTCTTCTTTTCATTGTTTAAATGGACAGAGATGGTGAGAGGATGGAGAAATATTCCAATCAAAGTTGTGAGGCTGTTTACTTCTGTTTCCAGGCCACTGTCAATCAAATCTAACCAAACCACAACCACAACATCTTCTTATTTTACATATTGATACTTGACTGTAGCTAATCTGTCTGTCCTCTTCAGCAATATGTCTACAAAGTAAAAGCACAGCATTCCTTTTGTTGCAATCGAGCTTGATGAATTTTTTTTTTTTTTTGAAAAGCTGTGAACTGGGGTCGGAAGATCGTGTCGGTTGCTTAACAGACCGACATGTAATGTATAAAAACCATTACACCAAGTATATCATTCAAACTTATATACAAACCACACAAATTACCAGTAATAAAGCAAATTAAGTTTCTTTTTATAATAAACACTGACTATAAAATCTTCACTGCCGATAAACCAGGTAGGATGACCACAGTTTTTGAACTTCCATCTGCACCATAGATTGTTTATGATATATCTATCTTACAGTATATATAGCTGAAGTAGCTCATTAGCATTACAACAGGCCAAGTGAACAGCCCATCCGAAACAGACGAAGAGACACTGTACAAACACTTAAAATTCAAACAATATTTTCAGGGATTACATAAACAGCTCACCTTGTTCTTTGTCATTGCGCCCACTATTAGAGGGCAGACCATCCCAGACAGGGTACCCACACCGTTGGATATACCCATGAGGATACTGGCATAGCGAGGAGCGATGTCTAAATGGTTGACATTGAAACCTACAGAGCAACAACAGCAAATGTTTTGAATTTTCTGTGTATTTGAACTCAGACGGGATAGAATTTGAGACATAACACACAGTTGTAAAACTCACCTGATATTGCAAAACCACTAAAACCCACAGCCAGAACTAAGAAGGAGATGGCCACCCCCTTACTGTGAGAATAACCAACCACTAATAAGAGAGTGGCTTCCATGCCGAAGCCTGAAAACAACGGGACAAAGAGTCAACTGATGCACTGATAACAAATATATATTGCTAATAAAGACATAATGGATAAAGGCTCACCTCCACAGTTCATGATTTTTCGGACCATGGTGGTGGACATGATGTTGTGGGTCCGTAGATAGTCAGCTAACTGGCCACCTAAGGGCACGATGATGGTCATGACCAGGTGGGGTAGAGCCGACACGATTCCAACCTGAGGATCCGTGAGAAACATCCAGTGATCTCTCAGCCTCAGAACAAATCTTTGTCTGTGCTCCAAACTCTGACTCCACCATCACATCAGAGCAATAATTCATCTGCAGCAATCACAGCGAGTGTACAGGCTCATAGTGAAGCTGAATTACAGCTGCCAAACCCACTTGATTCATGCTCCACACACTCACTGGAGGGCAAAGATTATGTATAAATTCAGATTCTGCCATTAGGAAGATACATTCATTCAGGGAGGAAAATTCACCAAACCAAGCATCTCTTTACAAAATGGCCCCAAGTTTGAGAATTGTGTCATCGCACAGTTTTTTGGAGTTGAATGTTTTATTTATATTTCTGAACATAATTCCTTTCATTTCACTGAAACATTTTTTTATTAAAGTCAAGACAAAACATTGAACAGAATTGATTGTTCAGTAAACTGCAGTATTTAGTGCTTTTTGAGTTCTGCTCTGTTAATCTGTTTATCAAAAGCATGTTGAGGATCAGTGTCAAGACTCAGGAGAATAAAGATCCAGATTTTTAAGACACCAACTCTTATCTGAAGGCTAATGTTCGAAAGTTATTTCACCAGACTCATCGTTTGATTGCATTTTTGACATCATGTCCTAAATGTAATATGATAACAATTTCTTTAATTTTTATGTTGCAGTTTAATACCACATTGATAGTTTCAAGGGGACGAGGTTTCAATAGCACCAGTAACAAAGCAGGAAAATGTACAATAAGAATTATGTCTATGACTATGTTGGGCATGCTGGGATGTTTCCTTCCAATCCCCTTAAAAAAAATGAAGAAACGTCCTCTTACACAAACAACATGAACTTGAACTTGGATTCATACCTTCATAAACTGCATTGTGAAATGCTTTGAGTGGTCATCAAGACTAAAAAAGCATCAAATAAATTCAGACCATCAACCACATAACTGAGAAACTCTGAGCTGAGAATCTTAGTAATTAGATCAGATTTGTTCAAAGACATTTCTAGGACTAATACCAGGTATTATGAGGGATTCATTTACCTTGCTGATTTCAAAACCAAACACCTCTTCAAAGTATGCAGGCTGGCTGATGAGGAGCAGATAGAATGTCCAGCTCCTGCAGAAGTTGGCCACAATGATTGCATAGACTGGCATGGAGGTGAAAAACTTCCTCCAGGGGGTCTTAAATTTCTATCAGAAGAAACATAGCATCAGCTGAATGTACAGTAATCAATGAGGAGTGATAAATTAAAGGATACTGATTGAGGACTCACTTCCATTGCACCCATGAGCTGGGCACTTTCCCCGATGCTCTCCTCGATGTAACGCCGCTCCTCGTCTGTGATGGTCGGGTGCTCCGCTGGACTCTCATAGGACACCAAGATCCAGAACATGTACCAAACAATCCCAAAAGATCCTGGACATCAAGAGAGGACAGGAATCACACAATCAAACTGGGTTTCTGTCTCTATCTAACCGCAATACTATTGTCCAGCCGACCTTCATGTCAGTCCTCGTCTATAGAGATATGTCTCTATGTAGAGAGAACTGTCATGCAGCCCCATCAACTCTCCAGCAGTTAAACCCAGTATATCACTGAACTTTACACCTCATCACGAATGACAAACTCAGCACAAATCTTTGTTCTCTGTATCACTCGGCTGAATGGACTTCATTACAAACAAGAAGAGACAGTCATCTCAGCTCTCCTCTCATTTAAACCCAGTACATATAGCAAAGGATCCCGTATCTACTTAGACTTAGAATCGTGTTCCCCTTAGGGATTTTAAATTTGACTTTATGATGTTTTTATGAATCTTGTCACTGTTTTTATTGATGTATTTCTATTTCTATTGTGTTTTATTGTTGCTTTTGTTTGATTGTTTGTTGCTGATTGTGAATGTGTCTTGTTCTCAGGCCCCTCTTGGAAAGGAGATCTCAATCTCATTGTGACTGCCTGATTAGATAAAGATTGAATAAAAAAAATAAAGAACATCAGTCACACAAAACGTTATTTTAAATTATAGAGGCTGGAAAGCAATAGTCTGCCCTGTGAAGGTTGGCTGCAGAAGTTTTATGGCAACATCCACTATCAGGTTGCTCAAAGATCTAGGTATCCATGGACAAGCCCTTCACCAGATCGTGGTGATGATATGGTGATCCCTGATATGTGATCTTTTAAATATATTAAAATTCCATGAATCCACGAGGGAGACACTCACCGTACACGTAGAAGACAGAGGACCATCCCGTGTACTGGACCATGATCCCAGCCAGAGGCATCGCTATCACTGCACCAGCATAAGATCCTGAAAACACAAAATATCATGACCCAGCAGAATTTGATCCTGGCGGCTCGGTCACAGATAAATGTGGTGTAGTCTAAGTGTTTGGTGACAAGTGTGGTCAGGAAACATTTACACACATTGTAGGGGAAATATTTTGTCCTTCCAAACCATCATTGCAGCGTGAGAAGTAATGCGAGGATAAAATCTATATGATACTATTGAGCTGGTCACACATTTGAACAGAAGCATGATTATGTGCGTGTAGGTTTTGTACCACAGAAGGAAATGGTTGCCAGACGACTTCTTTCCAGAGGTGGAGCCCACTTGCTCCAGATCCCATGGCATGCTGGATAAGTGACTCCCTGCACAGTGACACATGACATGACAGTCAAACACTGATCCGAGCAACACAAAAAATGTGCTGATAATTGTCCTTCAGCTACTTGATTCTCTAGATCTATCAATACATTTCACATCTACTTTTCCACTTCCACTCAATAGAATTGACATGATGTGAAGATATTCTGCCTGATTGACGCGGTCTGTCCTCATTTGCCGTCAACACACAAGACAAATTGTAGTTAATAACAGACCAACTGATATGCATCGCAGCTGACCTTTCTAATAGAGACTAATGGCTGAGGTGTGAGTCGGAGCAAATTCAAGCTGACTACCTGCTTCACGGAAGAAGAAGAAAAAAACTGAGCTGCTCCCATTAAATCTTCATTACACACTAAGTGGCATACAATCAACTATTGATAGACACAAATTGTTGAGGCTCGCAGTGAAATGCTAATGTTTAATTTGCAGTAATAAGTCGACGGTTGCTTAGCACAGGCCACTCTCTCTCTCTCTCTCTCTCTCTCTCTCTCTCTCTTTCTCTCTCTCGATGGTCACGAGCTGCTATTGAAAAGCGAATATACGCAGCCCAACAAAATAACAAAAGAGGACGACCTTCAGTCCGATAAAAGCGTCTCTCTCTGAAACCATGTTTTTTTTCCTGAGCTGTGGGATCCGCCTGTATCAAGTGGTTTTTATCCCTTTTGTGATTCTATGTGAACATGGAGCAGTTTCATCCTGGCAAACCAACCATCAAAATCCCTGCTACTCAGGGTTTCACTGTATGTTCACTGCTGTTTGCTGTTTGTGGACTAATCTAACAATTGTATGCAGTATAATGGAGTTTCTTCATAATAGGCTCCAGTTTCCGGTGAAGATGCAAATAGAAATCCAGGGAGTTCAGCATGAGACAGAAGATTTCTGCAAAATCATGGTTAAATATTGAATGTCAGGATAATTTCATTAGGGGTCGGCTTTATCATTTTTGAGTCGTTTTAAAAAGGTCAAAATCTGATGTGCAAAGTGCAAAATGTGTGGCAGTACCTCCACCAACCCTTGTAATATCCTCACAAAAATGACCAAGCCATAGTGCGTGCGAGCAGCAGAGGGGATGAACATGTTCAAGATGGACGTCAGCACGATGGCAGCCCCGAAAACCCTGGACAAACAGTGCATCATGAGTCATTGTCAAAAATATTATCGAAACAAGATCAGCATCTAATCCAACAAGAAAATGAATGACATCATAGAGGTTTAAAACACCAAAAATAACCAACAGAACATTATATTGTGTGTTTTTTTAACTAACAAACACTGATGAGGAAGATGAATCACTGCTAATTAGATGCCACACACACACACACACACACACACACACACACACACACACACACACACCACACACCAGGCAGTTCTGTTTCAGGGGGAGTGAGGACAGGAGGTGTTTGCAGCAGAAGGCGTCAGCGAGCTCAGCTGATTTGGCATGGTGAAGCTCTTCTTCTTGCATCTTATTTAGGCTCCATTTCCCTCATGGAAAATTTCTTTTACAGTCCTATAAATTTAATGCACAAGGACTCAGAGTGACCTTGTCCTATTTTATCTCTTGAGCACTGATATTAAAGAATACAATATACATGGTTATATTAACAAGTGGATTGGTTGGTTGTTCTCTTTGATAATTTTTCCATTCCTTTATTCTGTTGTGGCTGAATAATCAGTTGTTAGTGAACTAATGTGCCATAGATGTGGTGTAGTCGTTGAAATCATAACTACAATCATGAGAACAGGGCTTTGGCTGGTGTGGTTGCCATGCTGCCTGTGAACATAAAGGATTAGACACGGTGGTCCCGCGGGAGCTCATTAACATGAGGAGGCACGCCCGGAGGGCCTCAGCCAAATCCCCACTTTATCTCCTGTAAGGTCAGACTCCTTTTCTCCAGGCCTGACGTCTATTTGACTGACTACAGCACCAATACTACCTCCATTTACATTATAGATCACAATAGGAACATGTATACACATATATATAAGATGAGGGGTTGGGCCAGATATTTATAAACCTCTTCTCCTCACAATCACTCCGATACTGTTTGGTTACAGCTCGATCGAGTGATTTGTTTTTACCTGTTTGCGGCCAATCTGGAGGAGATGTACCCTCCTGGAATCTGAGTGACGATGTAGCCCCAGAAGAAGGAGCCATGGATCATCCCCACCGTCTCTGGGTCCCAGTTGAATTTTGCTTTCTTTCAGACACAGACAAATACAAAAAAAAAAGTGAAATTAGGTGTAAAATAGATATTATCATACATTTGATGACAGTGTTATTAAAAGGTCTCTCCACAAAGAGGACAACACTCTCTTTTCTCATGACTGTTTTTTGTTACATCTGACATCTATTGCACTTTCATTCAATTTAATTCTATTTTATTTTTATAGAGCCCAGTTATAACATTCATTATGGTCGAGACCTTACAATATTATACAGAAACCAAACAGTTTCCACAATGAGCAAACACTTGGCTACGGTGGAGAGAAAAAAAACCCTTGTTCACTGGAAGAAACCTCTGACACAACCAGACTCAATGTGGGCGGCCATCTGCCTCGACCGGTTAGGAAAGAGAGGAAAGAAAAGAAAAGAGAGAGAGAGAGAGAGAGACAGCAGGAACCGTTGAATAACCGGCACATTTAATCTCTCTCAGTTGTTGTAAAGAAAATAATAAGAGAGACAATTAATGTGTTTTTTTAATGATTGCAGCACCAGGTTATATAATAATGGGGTCTTTCACTTGCTTTTACCCAAAAGTTTTTTGTTAGTTTCTCCTCTAGTCGAGGGTTAAGGGCAGGTCTACAATTGTTCTTAGGCAAATTGTGATTTGTGAACATGGGCTTTACAAATAGAATTTGATATTGATCAAATTCTACATCTAAAAGAAAAAAATTGTAAATAAAAATGAAGAATCCTACACAACCTACTTTTACATCATGTAAAATACATTTAAAACTACACATATGCTCAGCTGAGTTTTTCCAAGTGGGTTTAAACATTGAACCAAATCTATCAGTGTATTGGCTCAACTCCTCAGCTCCTCTATCCAACACGTGTGTGAGTGAGTGGGTGGGTTTGTGGGGAGGGGGCACCTCTGTGATGATGATCTTGCCGTTCTGGTGGATGGTGCTGTTGTTGACCATGCTGACGATGGCCACACCCAGGTTACACCGGATGCCGAAGGAGATGCAGAAGCCGAGGCCGCTCAGCATGGCGATGATGTACCTGCGAGGCAGCCCGAAGCACGTGCAGTCGCACAGGGGCGTCTTCCGCTCCTGGTCCTCCCGGGGTCTCCCATCCTCCGTCAGCTCGATGGCCTCACCTGTCTGCTGCCGCTTCTCCAGCCTCCTGCACCACAACACCACCACATGCTTTAATTTTAATAAAACGCTCAATTCATGCACAGATTGGTGTTCGTGGGAATTAAACATCCAGGAAGGTTGAGGTGCGTTTAAAGAACTGTCACTGGGATTTATTGCATATATAGATTTGTTCTTTTTATGTAAAAAACTGCAGAAAATAAACCTCCTGTATTTATCATGTATTTATTCACATCCTCAAGGCTATTTCCAGCGTCTGCTCTATAAAAAATTAGCTCCCATCTTCGCATTGTGGCCTCAACAATGTCTCCCTATATGTTTAAATAGCACAGGCCCTTACAGCCTGCACCGTTTTATTTAAAATCAAACTATTCATTTTTTCTCTTTCATTTTCTGTTTTAACTGTACACTCTTTCGGCATAACAAAAGGCAGCCTGGCAATCGAAAAGAAAATGACCTTCATACCGCAATGCAGCAACATCAGCACGATCGCTGCATGTTTGGAGGATTTTTTATTTATTTTTTTGCTCTTATTTTTTAATATTGTTTTTAATTCGTCCTCGGCGTTTTTTTGCTTTGGGATTTCCTCACAGGATTTTGAGGTTAAAACAAAAATGTGCACATTTGATTTAAAACGCGAAGGCCTCCTCCTGAGTAACACCAGGCCTTGTTATACAGCTTAAAGAAACCCGACAGTTTTTTTTCTTTCGGTCACGTTTCTGTGTTGCACTGGAGGAATCACGTTAAAAATGAGCAGGAGCAAAAACAAAACCTAAAAAGAATAAATACGTGTGCAAATCATCATTTAAAAATAATGCACATTCAAAATGCTTCTTATATTCACATGTTCTGCTTTTAGGTTCAACCGTTGCCCATTTTATTTGGAAATCCAATAAGAATAAAAAGAAATTCAATTTATTCATCAGGAAAAAAATGTTCCCCTGCACCCAGCTTCCCCTACTATCATTTTAAAAAATGAATCTGCTTCCTTTATTTCACAATAGGTTCCTTGTGGCACTGTAAAGAATGTAAGAAGGTATTTGATACGAAGTCAATCGATCTTGGATTAATACAGGTGAATACACATGGTAATAGATATCCTCCGACCTTGTGTCACGACTCGTTCTGTTGCATTAATTATTAAAAAACACCCACTGCCGCTGGTGGAGGGGGATCATCCTCCTGGGAAATATCTGATGCTTAAATATTCGGGCCACACCACTGCTGCTTTCACAATCCCACACCCCTGATTCATCGCATAAACACCACATTTAAATTATAATTCAGGAATAAGCAGGTTTTAAAACACGCGTGTTTTGTTTTATGTGCGTTTCCCAACATCTGGATGGGATCTGTTTGATTTCTTCACCACATATTGTATCGTGTGATTACAAGACATACAGAAATCATAATTTCTTCTTCTTACCTGTACAGTTTCCCCAGGGCCTTTCCTGCGATTTGTTTGATCCCCTCTTTAGAGGTGGGCACAGCTCGCTCCTTGTCTGGCTCCATATCCAAAATTATCTTCAAGATTTTTCTACAACACTAGAACAAATGGGAGTGCAGCTTTAAAGAGCATATTGTGGAGAGAGATATAATCCAAATAGCACGCGTCTTTCTTTTAAACGGAAAACGTCTCGAGGTCCTGAAGAAGACGAGGCAGAAAATGGAGAAAGAGGAGAATCGCGTTCAGTCTGCTTCCACAGTCACTAAACAGCAGTCAAATAAGTCCGCTTGTGCCTTGCGCAGTGTTAATCCATGCAGTGCCATCTTAAGATCCGGCCAGCGGTCAGAAAACACACGAAACTGGACGTTCAAAATAATAAAAGTGAGATAATCTGTTAAGATTCTTGCCCGAGCTGGAGAAGGTGGAGGTGAGAGGAGCTGCGGTGAGGATCTGAGGTGAGGCAGCAGCCGGAGCTTCAGCACCACGGACAGCGCACAGCTCCTCCACCTGTCAGCGGCTCCGCGCACAGCCCCTCCTCCACCCTCTCACACAGCCCCCCCCCCCCCATCTAATTCAATCACAGTGCAAGAGGCTGCCAACCTTCCCAGATTATCATCATGTCATGTTCCACTTGTTTTATTTGTCATTATAGCTTCATTTCCGTCTTCATGTTCTTTTTAAAGGTAAAACAATCTTCTCTAAAAACATCCATAACATCTTTAGTGACAACATTGTCCAAACATTTTCAGCCTAGCATTCACTTTCAGAAGTAGTTTCAAGAATGTTGTTATAGAATGTTTCAGACCAATGCTGTCAAAACCTTTCAGAGGCAGGTTTTTTTTAAAGGTTCAGTGTGTAGAATGTATTGTGAAGTTTCATTTTGCAGCTAAATATCCCTCACCTCACCGCCAATGTTAATATAAAGTATCGAAATATCAAGGGACAATATTAGGGTAATGAAAAAAACTCTTATAAATTAGATAATTACACACTAATTAAAACATCCCTAGGATTATTTTATATACAATTACTGCAACTATATCCCTTTCCCCTAAATCTTACACACTGAACCTTTAGTATTTCAAAAATGTCATCATATGCTGTGTTTATGATAGGTAAACATAGTCAGAAACGGAAACATAAAGAGAAATCAACCAAAACATTCTTGTAATCTGAATAAAAGTCTTTACAAACTATATTGTAATGAGCACATGCCCTCCATGCTTGGTGCCCTGCTGGCTTTAAGGAAAATGGGGTCTGCACATGTTGGCCTGAGGGTAGCACAGCAGGAAAATGAAGGAGGTCCCATAAGTTGTCGCATGATTATGCTAACAAACTACATATATTTATATATTAACAGTAAAATGTAATATATGTTGATAATGATATAAAGTCCGACCACCCTTCAATGCGAAGCAAGTTGGACCTGAAGGCCCACAGGTTCAATGCATGGCTCAGGTTGAGCAGAATATTTCACCAAGCTTGAAATATGTCTGAGAGGTTTTCCTCACAGATGGTGTAATAGTGTAAGCGCAGCAAGAATCGTGAGGGTCCTTAGATGCAACATGCTGGACTTCAACCTGAATGATAGTGAAGAAGCATATCTTTCAAGTTTGTGCAAAAAGCGCCACCTAGTGGCACATGCATACATTTTGTAGGGGCATCATGGCAAAACGAAATGCTCAAGTTTGGTGATAATCAGACAGACCAATGTAAAGATATAACCCCACTATGTATCTTTCTTTTAGGGTGTATGGCCAGAATGAACTAGACAGAAACATGAATGCTTAAAGTTCCATTCAGACTCGGGTAGAGGTGCACTTCAGCCTCTTGTTGCCACAATCAGTAAGAGACTGTAAAAGAAAACTTAAAAACTGATCCTGGCAAAAATAAATAAATACTACAATATGTAAATAATATTTATCACATTCAGAATGTGATGGACGTAACAACACAGTGACTTTGAACTTGTGTTTAATTATTCCTACCACCCCTGTGTATTTAGTCTTTGTGCTCTCCTGTCTCCTTCTGTCTGTTACAACACAAGCAGGTAAACATCCCTCAAACCTCTCAAATTAGAGTGCTGCTTTATTTATGTTATAACAACATTGTTTCATATCAAAGCTGAAAGTTAGTCCAGCAACAATAAACTGTAATGTTATTCATGGCAGCACCAGCCGGGTTGGCACAAACAAAGTATGAGACTGAACAGAGTTGCAACCTTTTAATTGATAAACACTTGCATGACAATGACAATTGTTTTGTAAGAAGTGTAATGATTGGTAGAACTATATGGGAGTAATCTTTACATCCCACATCTGTTAAAGTGATGATTTTTTACTACACAAATGGGAAGCTTCGCCTCCTGCGTGCAGATTTTCCAGGAGGACTAGTGCAGTCAGTGTGGCCACAGCCACAATGCTCCACATATGTGTATGTGTAGGGAACCACGTCTCCATTGAGGCACTTCAAGTCCACAGTGCGTCTGCTGGCACGAGTCTCCTTACAGCAGGAGCAGGACTGCTGCAGAGCAGCTGCCACCTGGGAGTACCTGAGGAAACAAGAGGCAGGATGATAAGTAAGTGAATTAAACATCTGCAAAAACTGCACCTATGCATTTTTAACTTTACAAATGTATGTGCGTTTGTGACTGTCCACAAGACTGATGACCTTTCCACAACCTCAGACTTACTTGGTGAAAGTATTGCAGGATCCTTCACAGTACGGCATATCTATCTTCTCAGAAGACTGACAGCCGTTGTGCAAAACCTGGATTTTCATGGATACTAACTTGCAGGCTTTCTCCCTCTCCTCACCTTTTCAGAAAATACACAAAACAATTAGCCTGTTCTCATACAAAGTCTTTATACCTAAAAGTGAGGAAACTGTCCAACTTACAAATTTTACAACAGCCATTGGCTGCAGTCTGAATTGTATCCTAAGGAGGAAAATAAACAGCATTATCATTTGCTTTAGTTTACGCCTTCGCAGACACAGTCGATCCAGATTCACCAGATGACAGTGATACTTACAGGTTGGCAGTTGCTCTGTTGGAAAGGCGGGCACACGATATGTGCACTGGTCGTTGATAAAGTGTCACCGGTCTTAATACAGTTGTAATGCTCACACCTGTCCTCAGGTGGTGACCAGGTTTCTCCTGGCTGGAGAGCGCACACACACACACACAAACACACACACACACACACACACACACACACACACACACACACACACACACACACACACACACACACACACACACACACACTCTCTCTGAGACACTGAGGTACTTCAAGGTATTATACTTCCAACACTCATGAATCACAGTCCATCACTTACCATCAACAGGTGCCTGGTATCGTTCAGACTGAGGATACAATGTGTCTGTACACACTTTCCACAACATTTTGCTGGATCCGTTTTCACATATTCATATCCCTGAGAGAAAGAGGAGAGTTACGTCCCCAAATTCGAAGTGTACACTAGTTCTGAGGAAACACTATGAACAGAACAAGCAGCATTTTCATGTGGACAATAATCAGTTATATTTCTCTTACCGCGTCACAGTTTTCTTGACATTGCTGAATCTCACAGATTACTTTGAAAAGACCAGTACCAGGGTCCACGGTATTACTACAGGTACAGTCTTGACAAATCTGAACGGGAACTGTAGAACCAGGCTTGCAAACAAAAAGGAAATGTGTTTTTGGCCATCCAGAATTCAAAGTGCAGTGGAATTCATTTGACAAAAAAAGTGATATTTTAACACATGATTGGACAAATCATCCTCTTATTTCCATTTCTTGTTTACCTGGTACTCAGTCTCTTTGTGGACACAAACTCTTTTAGGCTCTAGAAAAGAATAAGACAACAAACATTACACAAAAATGTCTCTATGGTCATTTTTTATATAAATTCAAACTGAATTTATGAGCTCACCACATTTATGTTCTAAACAGCATTTCCCCTCAGGGACACTGACGACTGGCAAATATCCAACTGGACACTTCATGTAATTAACTGGGCAAGTGCTGCTTTGACATTCTGTGGAGATGTTAAATGATGATAGTAAATGATAAAGAGCCATCCAGAAGAATCCTTATTATTTTAGAACATGGAAGACAAATGTGCACTGATGCTGACTGTCTTACGGCAAACAAAGTTATAACAGCAGCTGTCGGACGGATTTGTTTGGTTGACAAGGACGAAACCTGGACCAGTACAGTTTGCTGCAGGTGGTTCTGGGCAAACTTTGGGTTTACAGGTCACGGTCTTAGTGGACTCCTCGCAGATGCAGTTTTGGCATTTGTACTCAAACTGCTCATTCAACTGAAAGAAAGAAAGAGCAGAGCAATTATTTGAATTGTGTCTTCCAAGGAAACAATACAGGTTTGGATTTTAGCTGAGCCTGAACAGAAGACTTGGCTCACCTCACGAGGAATACCCTCAGGATCAAGACATCCTGTTGGAAAATAAGCAATCCTGTAGGACTTCATGATTGAAACAACACATTCAGCTCATCAATAAGACTTTGAAGATAATCACTACACCTACCACACTTATCAACACACACGCCAGACTCTTTGTTGAAGAGTTTCATTCCATCTGGACAAAAGCAGCCCTCGGTAGTGAAGTTCATCATTACTTCATTAGGACTGTTATATTTGATCAAGACGACAGATAAGTTAAGTTTCATAATCTCTTCAGATCAATTAAACAGAGTTTAATACTTCTACTGTTGTTAATAACAAATATTGATCACCATATCCCGTTAGGCTCTCACTCTCTGGAATGTGCAGAGTGACCCATAAAAAGACTACAAACCTTTGTTGTTAAAACTTACTTGTCTTCACAGGTGGGCTGTTCTGCAGGACCACATGGCTTGTAAACTTTGTCTGATGGGCAGTCACTTGCTGTTGGTGAAGAAAATAAATCAATTGGTTCTTTAGTATATGCATATGTACGGCAACTAATAAAATACCTAACAGAGTAGTGTGTGTTGAACACAACAAATCCAATGTGATTCCCCAACACTATCAAATTATGACATACCACACAGTTCGGTGTGATTCCTCCAGTGAAGGCAAACCCCAGCCTGGGCACAGGCAGCAGCATAAGTCTGCAAACTTGTGCACTCCACTGCTGGGTTTGAAACATGACAGCTATCAAAAACACAACCTCGGTAGAAATTCTCAGGGGAAACAACTGGGTGGCACTCTGCAAAGATGCTGTGAAAGTAAAACCAACAAAAACACAAATCTCAAAACTCTTTTGAATATTGATGGAAATATGTCAAAGTTCAAGAATGTTTATGAACGACAGTGTATAACAGAATGCCTACCTGCTTGTAAGCAGGTTGCACATTGTGTCCGGATTGCATGGAGTTAAGGTTGGTGGAGGTGGCGGTACTTTGGTGGGCACCACAGATGGTACCTCACAGCTCGGTTGGTAAATGTCTTTTGCAAGCCAAAAGTCGGCCATCACTGCACAACTTTCAATCAGCTGGCCTCCAGGCAACCTGCAGTCATCGGCCTGGTTGTTGTTGCATGTTCCTGACAAGTGAGTAACAAACGTTAGAACAACAATCTGACCTCATACTAAAGATTTTCTAATATGAAAACTGGAGAGTGAGAAGCTCTTACCACAATGGCCCTGAGTGTTTTGGCCAAAGTATTGAAATGGAAGGGTAACGCTAAAGCCAGTTATTCCAAATGTTATGACCACTTTTAAACGAGGGATCTCCAAAACCATGTTGAGGCCAGAATTTAAAATCTTAACGCCATGTTGTGAATAAGGTAGTTTCAGACGTACTCCATCTTTCAGAGCCTAGAGTGAAAATAAATATATGAAATGATATGACAGAATACCAACACTAAAATTTCAGTGACAATTGAGAGATATTCAGAACATGACATAAAATGCCTTAATGCCATTTTTATTTACCTCCAACTGTGCTGCTCCCATAAGGTTATGATTTATAAGTGTGAAAGCTTGCAATTCATATGATATAATCAATGATCGCGGACAAGAAACATCTTCAGTTGGATCACAAAAGACATTGTCAATATAAATCTTCAGCTTGTGTTTTGGTAAAATCTCTTCCATCAAAATGTAAGTACAGTTTCCTTGGTAACTGTAGAACAATCCATCAAATGTGATGTAATGAGGATCTCCCCAGCCTTCACATACACCTAAAGACAAACGAGAAAAAGTTCAAAATCGAAAACTCATTTACCGGAGTAAAGAAACATGTTATACATCCTTAAACCGCTGAATGGCTTACAGTCACAAGCATATTGTTGGCAGCAGTGGTAGTCGTCATACACAAGAACTGGTTTCTTTCCGTTGGTACAAGTGATAGGCTCGATGGGTGGACATTCATATGGAACAATTACAATTGTATTGTTCTCAACGCATTTGGCCATGGTGCAGTTGCAGAAATAGAATGTCTCATTTTGCTATGGTAGAGAGAGAGAGAGAGAGAGAGAGAGAGAGAGTGAGAGAGAGAGAGAACCAAATAAAATCAGCGATATTTTGAGTTATTATGCTAAAAATGGAAGAAAGCCTCTTTTCTTTTACAGTGAAAATGTTCTTACATGTTATTAAATGTACTTAAAATATACAAAACCATTTTGATAACATTATTCACTGTATATATTAAGTTAAAATAAGAAAGTTCTTACTGCTACATCCCATTCAGGACAGGTAGGTACAGGAGGTTTTGTTGTAGGTGTAGGTGTAGGCACAGGCGTGGTGCACATTTCTGTATTGTTGTGAATCTCGCAAATGTCAGAACATATCATTGTGAGACATACACCTGATCCAAGGTGCTCCCTGTCAAATATGACCTCCCCTAATGGTGAAAATAAAAATGAATAACAGTTCAACAGTGAAACATTTTAAAATACATAACATAATTACATAATATTTTAAGGATTTTATGTAGTTGTGAAAAGTAAATGTCTTTACTGACCTGGCTTGTATTGCTTTCCATTAACTATGCAGAAGCATTGTGTGGTCACGCTTACTGTGGTACTTCTTGTCTGTGTACTTTCTGATGTTAGAGTTGTACTTTCACCGACAACATGGTCAGTTGATGGTGTTGTTTTCGGAGGACCAGTGACCACTGAGTCATTAGTTGTCGAAGTTGTGGTAATTGGGCCCACAGTTGTAGTAGGAGGTTTGGTTGTTGGGGTTGTAGTTGGCCCTGGGGTTGTTGTAGGTGGTTCGGTTGTTGGGGTCGTAGACTTTGTGGTTGTAGTTGGCCCTGGGGTTGTTGTAGGTGGTTCGGTTGTTGGGGTCGTAGACTCTTTGGTTGTAGTTGGCCCTTGAGTAGGTGGTTTGGTTGTTGGGGTCATAGACTTTGTGGTTGTAGTTGGCCCTGGAGTTGTCGTAGGTGGTTCGGTTGTTGGGGCCTTGGACTTTGTGGTTGTAGTTGGCCCTGGGGTTGTTGTAGGTGGTTCGGTTGTTGGGGTCGTAGACTCTTTGGTTGTAGTTGGCCCTTGAGTAGGTGGTTTGGTTGTTGGGGTCGTAGACTTTGTGGTAGTAGTTGGCCCTGGAGTTGTCGTAGGTGGTTCGGTTGATGGGGACGTAGACTTTGTAGTTGGCCCTGGAGTTGTCGTAGGTGGTTCGGTTGATGGGGACGTAGACTTTGTAGTTGGCCCTGGAGTTGTCGTAGGTGGTTTGGTTGATGGGGTCGTGGACTTTGTGGTTGTAGTTGGCCCTGGAGTTGTCGTAGGTGGTTCGGTTGATGGGGACGTAGACTTTGTAGTTGGCCCTGGAGTTGTCGTAGGTGGTTCGGTTGATGGGGACGTAGACTTTGTAGTTGGCCCTGGAGTTGTCGTAGGTGGTTTGGTTGATGGGGTCGTGGACTTTGTGGTTGTAGTTGGCCCTGGAGTTGTCGTAGGTGGTTCGGTTGATGGGGACGTAGACTTTGTAGTTGGCCCTGGAGTTGTCGTAGGTGGTTCGGTTGATGGGGCCTTGGACTGTGTGGTAGTTGTTGGCCCTTGAGTTGTTGTAGGTGGTTCGGTTGTTGGGGTTGTGGACTTTGTGGTAGTAGTTGGCCCTGGAGTTGTGGTGGGTGGTTTGGTTGTTGGGGTCGTAGACTTTGTGGTAGTAGTTGGCCCTGGAGTTGTGGTGGGTGGTTTGGTTGTTGGGGTCGTAGACTTTGTGGTAGTAGTTGGCCCTGGAGTTGTCGTAGGTGGTTCGGTTGATGGGGACGTAGACTTTGTAGTTGGCCCTGGAGTTGTCGTAGGTGGTTCAGTTGATGGGGCCTTGGACTGTGTGGTAGTTGTTGGCCCTTGAGTTGTTGTAGGTGGTTCGGTTGTTGGGGTCGTGGACTTTGTGGTAGTAGTTGGCCCTGGAGTTGTGGTGGGTGGTTCGGTTGTTGGGGTCGTGGACTTTGTGGTAGTAGTTGGCCCTGGAGTTGTTGAAGGTGGTTCGGTTGATGGGGTCATAGACTTTGTGGTAGTTGTTGGCCCTGGAGTTGTTGTAGGTGGTTCGGTTGTTGTGGTCGTAGACTTTGTGGTTGTAGTTGGCCCTGGAGTTGTCGTAGGTGGTTCGGTTGATGGGGTCGTAGACTTTGTGGTTTTATTTGGCCCTGGAGTTGTCGTAGGTGGTTCGGTTGATGGGGTCGTAGACTTTGTGGTTGTAGTTGGCCCTGGAGTTGTCGTAGGTGGTTCGGTTGTTGGGGTCGTAGACTTTGTGGTAGCAGTTGGCCCTGGGGTTGTTGTAGGTGGTTTGGTTGTTGGGGTCGTGGACTTTATGGAAGTAGTTGGCCCTGAAGTTGTAGTAGGTGGTTCGGTTGTTGGGGATGTGGACTTTGTGGTAGTAGTTGGCCCTGGAGTTGTAGTAGGTGGTTCAGTTGTTGGGGATGTGGACTTTGTGGTAGTAGTTGGCCCTGGAGTTGTAGTAGGTGGTTCGGTTGTTGGGGATGTGGACTTTGTGGTTGTAGTTGGCCCTGGAGTTGTCGTAGGTGGTTTGGTTGTTGGGGTCGTAGACTTTGTGGTTGTAGTTGGCCCTGGAGTTGTCGTAGGTGGTTCGGTTATTGGGGTTGTAGACTTTGAGGTAGCAGTTGGCCCTGGAGTTGTTGTAGGTGGTTCGGTTTTTGGGGATGTGGACTTTGTGGTAGTAGTTGGCCCTGGAGTTGTAGTAGGTGGTTCGGTTGTTTGGGATGTGGACTTTGTGGTAGTAGTTGGCCCTGGAGTTGTTGTAGGTGGTTTGGTTGTTGGGGTCGTAGACTTTGTGGTAGTAGTTGGCCCTGGAGTTGTTGTAGGTGGTTTTGTTGTTGGGGTCGTGGACTTTGTGGTAGTAGTTGGCCCTCGAGTTGTTGTGGGTGGTTTGGTTGTTGGGGTCGTAGACTTTGTGGTTGTAGTAGGCCCTGGAGTTGTCGTAGGTGGTTCAGTTGATGGGGTCGTAGACTTTGTGGTAGTAGTTGGCCCTGGAGTTGTCGTAGGTGGTTTGGTTGTTGGGGATGTAGACTTTGTGGTAGTAGTTGGCCCTGGAGTTGTCGTAGGTGGTTTGGTTGTTGGGGATGTAGACTTTGTGGTTGTAGTTGTAGTGGGAGGTTCTGTTGTAGATATTGTTGTTGTCTCTTTTGTACTTGAAAGTGTAGTTGATGGAGTTGTTGGTTCACATATTATTACTTCACAACATACTCTGATCTCATAGTCGAAACACTTTCTTGGAGGTCTCAACTGCTCCTCTTGTTTGCATATTAAACCAATTCCCACATCACAAGTGACAACTTGGCCCGTTTGATTCCGATAGTCATCGAAGTCAATGTCAGGATAAAGTTTTGCTCTACAGTCAATTTCTTCAGGTCTTTTGCAAATTTCTTTTCCACTATTCGTGATATTCTCATATGTTTCCCAGTCACTTTTGTCTGTTATTGGGTCATGCACATTGTACCATTCTGACCACTCACACTTTATTATACATGGGGTACTGCCAGATGTGGTTGGCCCTGGGGTTGTTGTAGGTGGTCCGGTTGTTGGGGTCGTAGACTTTGTGGTTGTAGTTGGCCCTGGAGTTGTCGTAGGTGGTTCGGTTGATGGGGTCGTAGTCTTTGTGGTTGTAGTTGGCCCTGGAGTTGTTGTAGGTGGTTCGGTTGATGGGGTCGTAGACTTTGTGGTAGTAGTTGGCCCTGGAGTTGTCGTAGGTGGTTCGGTTATTGGGGTCGTAGACTTTGTGGTAGCAGTTGGCCCTGGAGTTGTTGTAGGTGGTTCTGTTATTGGGGTCGTAGACTTTGTGGTAGCAGTTGGCCCTGGAGTTGTTGTAGGTGGTTCGATTGTTGGGGATGTGGACTTTGTGGTAGTAGTTGGCCCTGGAGTTGTTGTAGGTGGTTCGGTTGTTTGGGATGTGGACTTTGTGGTAGTAGTTGGCCCTGGAGTTGTTGTAGGTGGTTTGGTTGTTGGGGTTGTAGACTTTGTGGTAGTAGTTGGCCCTGGAGTTGTTGTGGGTGGTTCGGTTGATGGGGTCGTAGACTTTGTGGTAGTAGTTGGCCCTGGAGTTGTCGTAGGTGGCTCGGTTGTTGGGGTCGTAGACTTTGTGGTTGTAGTTGGCCCTGGAGTTGTCGTAGGTGGCTCGGTTGTTGGGGTCGTAGACTTTGTGGTTGTAGTTGGCCCTGGAGTTGTCGTAGGTGGTTTTGTTGTTGGGGTCGTGGACTTTGTGGTAGTAGTTGGCCCTCGAGTTGTTGTGGGTGGTTCGGTTGTTGGGGTCGTAGACTTTGTGGTTGTAGTAGGCCCTGGAGTTGTCGTAGGTGGTTCAGTTGATGGGGTCGTAGACTTTGTGGTTTTATTTGGCCCTGGAGTTGTCGTAGGTGGTTTGGTTGATGGGGACGTAGACTTTGTGGTAGTAGTTGGCCCTGGAGTTGTCGTAGGTGGTTTGGTTGTTGGGGATGTAGACTTTGTGGTTGTAGTTGTAGTGGGAGGTTCTGTTGTAGATATTGTTGTTGTCTCTTTTGTACTTGAAAGTGTAGTTGATGGAGTTGTTGGTTCACATATTATTACTTCACAACATACTCTGATCTCATAGTCGAAACACTTTCTTGGAGGTCTCAACTGCTCCTCTTGTTTGCATATTAAACCAATTCCCACATCACAAGTGACAACTTGGCCCGTTTGATTCCGATAGTCATCGAAGTCCATGTCAGGATAATGTTTTGCTCTACAGTCAATTTCTTCAGGTCTTTTGCAAATTTCTTTTCCACTATTCGTGATATTCTCATATGTTTCCCAGTCACTTTTGTCTGTTATTGGGTCATGCACATTGTACCATTCTGACCACTCACACTTTATTATACATGGGGTACTGCCAGATGTGGTTGGCCCTGGGGTTGTTGTAGGTGGTCCGGTTGTTGGGGTCGTAGACTTTGTGGTTGTAGTTGGCCCTGGAGTTGTCGTAGGTGGTTCGGTTGATGGGGTCGTAGTCTTTGTGGTTGTAGTTGGCCCTGGAGTTGTCGTAGGTGGTTCGGTTGATGGGGTCGTAGACTTTGTGGTAGTAGTTGGCCCTGGAGTTGTAGTAGGTGGTTCGGTTGTTGGGGATGTGGACTTTGTGGTAGTAGTTGGCCCTGGAGTTGTTGTAGGTGGTTCGGTTGATGGGGTCGTAGATTTTGTAGTAGTTGTTGGCCCTGGAGTTGTCGTAGGTGGTTTGGTTGTTGGGGTTGTAGACTTTGTGATAGTATTTGGCCCTGGAGTTGTTGTAGGTGGTTCGGTTGATGGGGTCGTAGACTTTGTGGTAGTAGTTGGCCCTTGAGTAGGTGGTTTGGTTGTTGGGGTCGTAGACTTTGTGGTAGTAGTTGGCCCTGGAGTTGTCGTAGGTGGTTCGGTTGTTGGGGTCGTAGACTTTGTGGTTGTAGTTGGCCCTGGAGTTGTCGTAGGTGGTTCGGTTGATGGGCTCGTAGACTTTGTGGTAGTAGTTGGCTCTTGAGTAGGTGGTTTGGTTGTTGGGGTCGTAGACTTTGTGGTAGTAGTTGGCCCTGGAGTTGTAGTAGGTGGTTCTGTTGTTGGGGATGTGGACTTTGTGGTAGTAGTTGGCCCTGGAGTTGTTGTCGGTGGTTTGGTTGTTGGGGATGTAGACTTTGTGGTTGTAGTTGTAGTAGGAGGTTCTGTCGTAGATATTGTTGTTGTCTCTTTTGTACTTGAAAGTGTAGTTGATGGAGTTGTTGGTTCACATATTATTACTTCACAACATACTCTGATCTCATAGTCGAAACACTTTCTTGGAGGTCTCAACTGCTCCTCTTGTTTGCATATTAAACCAATTCCCACATCACAAGTGACAACTTGGCCCGTTTGATTCCGATAGTCATCGAAGTCAATGTCAGGATAAAGTTTTGCTCTACAGTCAATTTCTTCAGGTCTTTTGCAAATTTCTTTTCCACTATTTGTGATATTCTCATATGTTTCCCAGTCACTTTTGTCTGTTATTGGGTCATGCACATTGTACCATTCTGACCACTCACACTTTGTTATACATGGGGTACTGCCAGATGTGGTTGTGGTTGGCCCTGGGGTTGTAGTAGGTGGTTCGGTTGTTGGGGTCGTAGACTTTGTGGTTGTAGTTGGCCCTGGAGTTGTTGTAGGTGGTTCGGTTGTTGGGGTTGTTGTTGTTGTAGGAGGTTTGGTTGTTGGGGTCATGGACTTTGTGGTAGTAGTTGGCCCTGGAGTTGTTGTAGGTGAAGTGGTGAAAATTGTTGTTGATGAAGTTGACGGTGGGACAGTTGAAGTGACGCAGGTTTCATTTCCAAATATCACTGTTGCATTGATGCAAATTGCATAGTAGCACATTCCCACATTATCAGTCACATTGTAAATAACATCATTTTCTTCATATCTGGTCCCATTGTAAAAGCAACCTTCACATTCCTGCACACAAATCTGGTTGTGCTCATCATATATGGGCTTATCTTCTGGGCATACAGGGTAACAGCCTGTAAAAATCACAAAATAAAATATCATAATATTATAAATGGAAAATCTTTGTATTTAAGTTGCTCTTATAATGAAGACTGAAGCCATGAATTGAAGCTGTATTGTTATTTTGTCACATTAAGTAAGCCATGTTAATCAGAGGTATGTTCACTGTGAGAAAACAGCTTACCTTCCAGATTTGGTATAGGGTTACTACAAATTCCTTGTGGATTCAGACAGGTCTTGTAACAAGGCGTGTGACAAGGGTTGTAATGCCACTTGCAGTCATCTGGGTTGTTGTAATAATCACAAAAGACAGCTAGGAAGAAAAGATGCAAGCTACATCATGTATTTGGAGTAAAGGATGTGTTACTACATTAAGTATCATGAGGTTAACAAGAACTCAAACCTGAACCTGTTTAGTTTTAACTAAATGACAAATCTCTAAATGTCTAAAAGCCGGGGCTTAAGAACTTTGGAATTAAAAAGAGATCAATGGGCCAGTAAAGGCTGAAAACATCAGTTTAATAACTTAAGGGTAAAATTGTTGTTTACTTACGACAGATGTCTGGAGTTCTCCATGCAACACAGACATCAGCCTCATTACAAGCTTGAGCATAAGCTGCGACTGCTGTGCAGAAACACTCACAATCTCCTCCAGTGTCACAGGCACACGAGTCTTTCACGCAGTTTTCATAAAATGGAAGGGGGTCTACCTGCTCAGTAATTGAAAATTGATGCATTTAATATTTCCAACGACAGAACTTTATGTGATGATGAATTCGAAACAACTCTTATCACCTTATTGTGGCAGCCTTTGAATGTTGGCCCGGTTATAATGCTACACATCGCTTTTGCCCAGTGATGTCGATTGGGCGTCGCTGTGCAAGCGTCAACATTTGCTTCCGCATCAGGGCAGCTGCTGGACACTTTCCAGCTGTTTGCAAATTCTGTGGGACTGCTGACCTCCAGCTGACCCTGGGTCGTGAAGTCGTTCTGGACATCACCGTCAAAATTTCCGCACAGGCCACATACGTTTCCCTGCACAAACAACAGGAGTCAGTGATTTCTTTTACATGGCGACGATATTACAAATGAATGTTCTTCATATCGAGCATTAACAAGGAGCAAACCTTTTCTGGGCTTAAATATATTTTTATAGTATAATACTTTATTGCATCATGAGATTATTATGCCTAAACTACCTTTAGAGCATTTGTAGTGTATAGCAATATCATTATTTTCCCATAGTGGTGTTGATCTACAAACTTAGCTTCACTACAGATGAAGAAAAAGTGTACACTATATGAAAACTCCAGCTCTTATCTGTTACCATGAGAGATTTCAGTCATCATCACGACAACAACTACTGGGACTCACGCTGTGCTGTGTTTCCAGGAGGATGCGAACAGTTGTTTTGCGATCCCACATCACTGCCACACCAATGGCAGATTCAACCACCAGGTACAAGCCGACCTTTCTTATTTTGAACGGAATATAAGGGCCATTGCCCAGGTCCAGCGTTTCATTTTTACCCTTTGATAGTTTGACTTCCATTCGCTGTAGGGTTAAAGAGATTTATGTTGCTTTCACTGTCACACAAAAAACTGCTATTTGATTTGACAAATGTTTTAAATATGAAATGTCAAGGCCAGAAAACATGGTGCTGTTTTGGGATCTTACCCCAAGTTGGATCCTGACAGTTTTGGTGCAGGTGGTGCCTGTAGATCCACATGGTACATTTTCTGTGGTAACTCTAAAGTTGTCTGCTGCTGTTTTATTCCCGCATTTACTCTTAAAAAAGAAAGATGCATGACATATTTTTTGCTTCATACAGAGACACCATTGAACAAATCACACTGTCAGTTTATACTTTTCTAGAATACATTTAAATTGTTAAAGAACCACGGAAAGGTAAATAGGATAAAAGTAAATTTGATCCCCAGGAGAGTGTACTGTGCTGTATACTGTAGTTATCTGCAGTTTTCATTGATATTCCTTATTGTGACATGCAGATATCTTAAAATCAATGGTGGTAAACATATTATAAATCTTTTTAAGCATCATATATTGACTTTTAAAACTGATGTTAAAGTTTATCAATGACATGAAAATTGTATCAAAGCCATATCAATGAATTTCTGGGACAAGAGCCTACATTATAGAATAAGTTAAGCATCTTGGCTGTGTCCAAAATCACTTGCTATTTATATTTATAGTTCATTACATGTACTTTTGATCTGGATATCTCTAGTATGATGTAGAAATTTACAAGTGAATGACAAAAAAAATGTGTGAGGTCTTAACAGTCTCTTCTGAGTAGAGTTTTGCCATCAGGGTCTCGAATGAATCGCCTAAGGTTGTCTGAGACGCTGTTTTCTTTAACTCTCAGCAAAAAAAATTTCAGATGGCATATTCCTGAATTTACTTAGAATGTTCTTTTATCTCTATCATTATTATTTATTTACCTTCTGCTGTGTATTAACCAATAGTTTTCTATTGTGCAGTACTTTGAATGTCAACCATTTGTTTTCTTGTTGTGCAACACTTTGTACTTTGTGTCGAAAAGTGCTCTATAAATATAGTTATATCATTATTAGTAGTAATTTTGTATTAAAGTACTGAGATCTCGCTGGAAAGAAAGAAGTGAATGAGTGAATAAGGCAGGGATTTCCATCACATTATGTCATTCTGATGATGTTCACATTCTTTATTTACCGTGACAGCAATGTAGGCACAATGTCCTTGAAAGGCAAATGTCCGCTGATCAAATGTAGAGTGGTGACCACTCCCATAGATAATACAAGTTCCTGGACATTTTTTGTCTGTGCACTCCCACTTTCCGCTCTTGCAGGTACTAGATGTATAAGAGATAGTTAAATACAAAACAGGGCAATCAAGTGAATTAAAAAGACAAATAACACAAAATGTGTTAATATGTCTAGTAAAAACAAGGTCATACCACATGTTACACTTGTTAGGGATTTGTGCTCCTGGGGCATACAGATGCCCGTCATGCTGACATGGACATTCGTTTTCTCTCACACAGGAACCTTTGCCATCGTCAATGAGGCCACTGGGACACCGGCAACCAGATTCACAGTCTGTGAAGTCCTGGGAAGGAAGAAACATCACGACTGTCAGGAAACGACCATAGACACTAGCGCTGTGTTACATATCCAAAGTAAAGTACTTTAAATGAATGTTACATCTTTTATTTGAGACTGAGAGGTCAGATTCAATACAGCAGAAAAACCACTCACACAATCATTGTTGTCCAGATTCAAACAGGTTCGAGCACACTGGACTCCGATCTCTCCTGTGCCCGGTGTGGAGCAGTTGAAAAACTCTTTTGGAAAAGGGCATGCTGTGACAGAGGGAGAACCGATTCAGTCTACACATTAAACACATTATTACACAAATGTGTGTTGAGGAGGAAAAAAAAAAAGACATACATGATAAGCGGGTTCTCCAAGAACGACAATGAAGCATCCCGTTGGTGCAAACACTAGAAAAGACACCAGAGATAAAAGATGGAATGCATGGGTATTTAAAAACTATTCAGTCAGGACAAACATTATAAACAATAAATAACACCTAAGATAATAAAGGCAAATGTCAACAAAATGAAAATAATTTTTTCACCAGTGTTCGTCCTTGATGCTGATGGACTTCCCTGACTTGATGTAGGCTTCGTCATAGTAACAGGGACACTTTGCCATGGGGACGCAGACGCCTTTTTCATTCAGGTAGAGACCCTCAGAACAGGAGCAGCCATCCACGGGCAGGAAGTCAGAGGAGCAGCTTGGCTGATTTGAGCCCAGCGATCTGCAGGTCAACTGGCATCTCTGATGTTTGTAAGAGAAGGTCTGAGACGCCGCACAGCTCCTTGTGTATTTGTCTGTTTTGTGCACAACATGAGGATGGTTACTGGGAAAGGGATATTGTGAATTCAGAATGCATCACCTCAGCATTAAGAAAGAGATCCTTACCACACACGTTCTCTCTCCAGTCTGTTAAGAACACTCCCTTTGCTGCACAAGCCCGCGCGTAAGAGGAGAAGACACCACACAAGCAGGCCTCACTCTTCTCACAGTTACAGCTTGCATAAGTGCATCGCTGCACAAGAGAAATATTTTTTAAAAGGACTACAGTCACATCAAAGTGTAATATCATTTAATTAAAGCTGATAGAAAGATTTGTCCTGTACCTTGTAGTACATCTCAGGATCCACCGCTGAGCGACACTGTGCAAAGGTGCTGTTTGGTTTCAGCAGCAAGGCACACCAGTGTTTGGCGTACAGCTCTGAGAATGAAGAAACAGCAACCTTTTAACTTTTATTTTCTACAACTGTGTAAAATTCTCTTGTTGCCTGAAATATAACTTATACGCAGACAAAAAAACATTTGATGGAGGCTGCAAATCAATCTAAAAAAACACATGTGACAAAGAATACTGTTTACCATTCTCTACACTGAGGGAACAGGGGTCGTCAAGTCTTTCCGTTCTGTCTTGACACATGAGGTTGGCCTTCCAGGAGTTACTGAAAGTGACGGCTGTTCCTTCCACGATCCCCTGAGGTGTCTTCATATCGTCAGACAGGACCATGTTGTAGTTCCCACATAAACCTGAAGACACAAAATATTTTAGAAGTCAAAACAGAATGATTAGAACCATTAATGGAGCAATGCCTGTGAGCTACTACAAGCAGCCAACTCAGACATGAAGTCGGAGCCTAGACGCCAAACAATAAATAATTTGAAATGTGAAATATCATCATCATATTATTATGTTGAATAATATGAACAGATTTAATTATTGTATGCTACAAATAAACCACATTTAGACTCCTACAAGAGTGTTTTTTATCACATGTGTAAGACTGAGCTTTCACAGACTGATTCTACTTTAGCTTTGGGCATTTTTTCAGTTAAGTCTGTCAGTTAAATTCATTCACTTTGCAACTTTAAAGGATAAATTAGGTTCCAAATACCTAATAATTTAACATTACTGCTGTCATCCTCTCAACTCATCAGATGATAGTGTGTAATAACTAATGATCCATTGTAAATGTATTGTATTCTCATATGTTTTGATGATGAAAATGTGCCATGTAAAGAGGAATGTTAAACTTACCTCGTGTATTTCCTCTGTAGCTTGGATCCAGACTGACATAGACTTGCATGATGGGCACATGCTGGATCTGAATCTGCAACCCAAAACTGGTCTGGAGCAAAATGTGAAAGGAAGAAGCATGGAAGATGTTGATGTCACCTATGAATAAAGGAACAGAAGATGATTAATGTGTTAAATTACATCATAAATAAAATTAGACAGTAAAATGTTGTATTCAGAGTTTATTATGGTGTGACCCACCTAGAGCCTGGTATGGTAAACTGATGGTCTGTGTGTTCTGCTTCACTTTTCCATCTGAAGTGAACGTTAATACCTGAATGAGAACAGATTGAATCAGCTGAGTGTTGCAGATATCAGTGTGAACTAATGAATGACTATAGTCTTCTGAGCCCACAGAGTTAAACTCACATTGTTTCTGTCATTGTTCAGCAGGATTTTCAGGGTTTTAAGACAAGTATCAAACTCTTTGTTTACACAAGGCACCAGCTGGACCAGGATGGTAAACTTTGGACTTGTGTCGTTCTACAACATAAAGCGAAACAACATATTCTTGTTATTAGTTATTACTTTACAGCAGGTGATTTAGTTTTTTGTGCCATTTAGTTGTTCAGAGCAGTAACTCGGTCACCTTGCTGTCCACCTTGGCTAAGACGTAATAACAATCTCCATGGAAGGTGAAGGTTTTCCCATCGAAGGTGGTGACATGTGAACCCTCCTCGACTGCACATGTAACAGGTGTTTGGAGGCTCTTACAGGCCCATCTACCCTCCAAACATGTACTGAAATAACACAAATGATTCAAAACCAACGAAAAACACGGCCCAAAATAACTCATTATGTTTACACCATGAAATAGAACATACCACTCAGATCGGTCCTGTCGGTAAACCTGGCTGGAGTTATAGACCTTGTCATGTTTGCACTGACATGCAGATTGAATGACACACCCTCTCTTGGAAATATCATCAAACACAGTTCCTGAAGCAGACGGTTTTATCAAATGATAAGTATAAGCGAAACTGTGGAACTGTTAATAATATGTGGCAAGACACATGTGAAGAGCACTGACCAGGAGGACAGAAGCAGCCGTCCATTTTGTGGTCCTCACACAGTGAACTTGTGTCCTGATGTGAGCAAGTGTCCATACAAGGTGAACCGCTCTCCTCATAAACCATGTTGAAGGGGCACTGCTTTGCTGTGAGGACGTGGTACAATTGAAATGAACAGAGGTAGGAAGTGACTCGCTTGTATTCATCTCTAAAGTGTAACAAAAGTAGCTTTTTATGCATTATTTGACTGGCACTCATTAAGTTTTATTTAAATTAATCACACGTTACATAAGTGTATATCATAGACTATATATAAAAATGGACAATAATACAGCTCCCCAAAAAGTGAGGCCAGATAATCAGTTTCGCCCCCTGGTGGCTGGCTGCAGTATAAGTCATAAACCCCACCTCCCCCATGTTAGTCACAAATGACATCAAATCACATTAAAATATTTAGATTCAAGTGTTTGTGTTTTCTGATCTTTTTCACATGATAGATTATAACTAATCCTCTCACACTAGAGCAGCACCAACATGAATGATCTCAGCCATGTTTTCCAAGTTAGAGCCACTCAGAGGGCAAAGGTCATATTAGCAGACCCTCGACACCCTATTCATGCAGAATTTCAAGTTCTGCCATCAGGAGGGACAGACAAACGGATAGTTGAGATCTTTTGTCCCCTCAGCTGTTGTTCACTTAAACAAGCTGTCAGCCTTGCTGATATTAGACACACATGTTTTAACAAAAGGCTAAAAGACTCTTGCTTAAAAAAAAACTTATTTCAATGATGGCTGCATGTTCTGTATATGTATTAATGTATTTCATGTACTATTATGATGTGTATGGATTGTGTAACTACTGTTTGCAAACCAAGTTGCCCCTCAGGGACAATATAGATTACACCTTAAATAGAAAATATAATCATTTTCAGAGAGTTACACAGTACCTTCTTTCAAATAGCTATTTAAATGAGTTTGACAGCTGATTTCTGTACTTATACTCTCTCCAGACCAAACAGCAAAATATAAACACAGAAGAGAGAACAACAAACATTACCACAGAACTGAGGTGTCCTCCAGGTGGGAGGCTGCCCTCCTGCATGGGAACACTGTCGAGAGAACTCAGACAATGTGCTGCAGACACAGAAGTCCTTTGTTCTGTTGGTGCAGCCGCACATGTCCTGCACACAGGCCTGGATGTAAGGTTCAGGGTCAATCAGTTTGATGCAGGAGCTCCAGGACTCTGAACGCAACATCTGGTCACAGGTGGTTTGCTGAAAGGGAAGAGATGACAGAACCAGAGATACTCTGTTGAAAATGCTGCATATTAATATAACTACTGCTAAAATGCAGTGGATAATAAACTCACAAACGTCTTGCATGAATCCGGCACATTCTCAGCGTCCAGTGATTCATAATCCTCTTCAAACGGGTCCTCGCAATCTTCGTTTGGATTATGGACTCTCTGTTTGTTGCCAAACTCAATTGGGCTGATTTTGCGACCTGAATTTAATTATGTTACATTTTGTCAAATACAAGAAGGTTCGGCGGGCAACTGACGAAATGAGTACATACATGAAGTGAACAGCATGTATACCATTGTGAATGAACTCATCGTAGACTGAAACACCGTTGAAGTCTCCACAAAGTCCACAGGTTTGATTAGCATAGTCGCGATCCAGTTCCACCTGTAGCAAAACATTATGATAGGCTTTTTCACAAGGGAATGAAAGCAGCATCATCCTCACTATTATAATTTCTGTTATTTAAAGGTAAAATTGTTGCAGTGTTGCCTTAAACCATTTTAAATAACTTTGATACTCTATTAGACACACAAACAAAACAAATGCAGATTTGAATGACCTCATCAAGTGACATAAATGGTGTGATTTTGTATGATTTATATGATACGAGTGTGAATGAGAAGAAGAAACAAGAAGAAAACTAAAGGATGAGCTAATTTAACATAACTGTAACCTTATGAGGTCGGTTTGTTCTGTTATTAAAAGATAAGCATGTTCCTGTACACAATAGGCTTCCTTGAATTAAATAAAGGAGTTTAAAATGCACTCCTTGATGTCTTTTATGAATTATACAGGAGACCTGAAGTTGTACCTGTGTGGGTGTACTTATATCTGATGTATCACAGCATCAGAGCTCTAAAGATGCAACAATCAATTTTTTTTACCATGACTGCATCGTCACTGTTCCACATGACCGTGATGCCGACTTTGGACTGGAGTTTGATGTAAATAAAGTTTTTTTCCACTTGGACCCCTGCCTTGTAGTATGGCAGCTTGACACTGGGAAAAGAGAACGTGTTTTATTATTATGATGTACAGCTTCTTTCAGAGGCTTCATGGATTCTTTACTTACGGCTCATTGTTCACAGTGACCAGCGTCTTGCTGAGATGGAATGACAGGTCACTGATGGTGACCACCACGTAACTGATGGTGGGGTCTCCGTCATCCTCCCTCCTCTTTATGTGCACTGAGAACTCCTGGTAGGACTCGTGGCAGTCAGAGACCAGATTGTATTCACACATGGAAGGAAACTGGAACACGTCACCGTCAAATGTCTTGAAGTGCTCCCGGCCCCACGTGCTGCAGATGCTGCTGACATGGTTGAGAACTGAGGAAAAGTGCACAAAATAGTTGAAATTATTAAATGTTCTAGATGAGCTTATTCAAGTATAATAATCCATTCGCACAGCCCTGAAAACAGTCTTACCCTGTCTGGCCTGCACATCAACAAAAACAACAGCCAGCGTAAGGAAACACAGCCCCACACAGCTCCACCTCATGGTTGCGACTGTGGGTTTTCTGTCTCTGAAGCAGGTAACAGTCAGGCGACACTCAGCAGCCCTTTATATTCAGATTGCACAATTCTTTACTCCCACCCTCTTTCTTAGTTTTATTACCAATACATGACAAACATGTGCTGAATGGAAGTCCAACGCCTTTCACAAGTCCCATATAATCATTACTTTTTCCTTATCTCTCAATTAAACAAACATGTTTGCACTCCAAACATGTAACAGTATTTATTTAGAGATGAGCACCAATAAAAAAATGTATTTGTTCTGTAATAATACATTTGGGTGAAATCTGATAACTCAGTGTCATAACAAGAGCAACTGCTGTTAAAGTGATGATGTGACACATTTCAGATGTTTCAGCTTATTTAACGCTGATAACAATATCAATGCAAAACAGTATCAAAATACATAAAACTACAGCAATAGAACTTTTTTAGTGAGAATAAATAAATTAATCGAGGCAATAACTAATTCCTAGCTATATTTGAATTAATTAATTTTTTTTCATATATCATTTTATATAATGTGTTATTTCTAAAGGATGGTGAAATTTGATTTGAATGGCTGTTGACAGTATTTTCTAATTTATAAAGTGATGAAAAGAAATATAAAATATCCTATAAGTAAAAAACTTTGCTTATACCATGTCAAAAAATGTAACAAGAATTTTGAACCTGGCTTTATCCAATGTCCTATTCTGAAATTGTATACAAATTAGACCATATGTTAATTGCATACTTCAATAAAAAATGAATACTAAAATTCAACTGGGGAAGTTTCCTTGTAATAAGTATTTGTTAAAATCTTTACCGCATGTCCCTGTAGTGCCTTGTCAAATAAAGTTTGCATCAAAAGACGTTTCATAAGAAAGGAAATGCATTCATTGAGAAAATAAAAATGTTAAAGTTATTATTATCATAACACGATTTGATAGAGCCATAAATGGTGTTAATTCTTAATGACACAATCATTTATGTTGTTTGAGAATGTTTGTTTTTCGTGGTAACTATAGTTATTATAGTGTAAACTCGTAAAGTTTACATTGGCACTAGAAGGGAGGGAATGTTGGAATTTAACAAAATTGAATGAAGTTGCTCTTTGACATTATAACACTGCAAAAAAAGGAATGATATTAACTTAATTATTAATGAATTATCATTACTTCAAATATATATATATATATATATACATATGTACATATTCAAAATGAATGCAGACAATAATTAGTCCAGAATATACACAGTCATATACAGAGTGAGAACAACATAGAGGCCTAAATCTGTTATCGGTTAAAGCTCCAGTGTGTAAGATTTAGGTAAACGGGATCTACTGGCAGAAATTTATTGTAGAATAATCCTCATGATGTTTTCAATAGTTTGTTTCATCTAAATTGTACAAATTGCATTTTTTTTTTACCCCAGAAAAGGCCCTTTATATTTAAATACTTTATATTTGCACTGAGGGGGTCCTCTCTTTGGAGGCCGCCATGTTTTTTACATTAGTCCAGACTGAACAAACTAAACATCTTTTGAGTTTTTATGACAACTGAAGCTACCACTGGATCTTTTTCATGTTTGGAAGGGGAGGGTGAGGTGAGGGGTGTTCAACTGTAGCATGACACTCGATATCACTAAATTCTACACACTGTACCTTTAACAACATGTTAGAGAATGAAGTTGAGCATATTTGTTTTGTGTTTGTTAAATATGTATTTCGCTTTAATATTACCTAAATATGTTTTGAATGTGGTAAGACGCTGTTTGTGAGATCTACATGTCGACTGCAGGTTTATACCTTCAGTCTCACTTTAACATGCCGTCATTGTAGCAGACAAAGTCATGTTAATTAGTTTGTGTTGTGCCCATAAGAACCATGTGTTTAACCCCAATTTAACATGTGAAAACTATTCTAGAGGCAGAGAAAACTACAACTTCAGTCGTTTTACAGCTTAGGAAGTCAATAATTGCTCCAGCTGGTGAGTTGATCTTTTACTTCCCACATATTCCGACCGTCATCTTTTACTAAAACTATTTACTCATTTGTCTTATCTGTGGTGATATCCTGGATACACATACGAATGTATTTTTGCATGTTCTCGAATTCAGTGGCAGCTCCTCCAAGCGCAAACAAGGTGGTGGACCGCTCCCCGAGGAGGACAGCTGCATGATGAGGAAAGTCATTTGTTGACCAGCAGCATATGTCATCACTGGTACAGGAAGGAACGTGCTCTCGCCAAATGACCTTAGAAGTTGAACTATTCAAGATTCTGAAATGCATTCTTCTATAATACTGTTTAACATCCAACACATTTCCAATAAAAACTGACAGAAATGACATTTCAAACAAGAAATTTTGTCAGAAGACGTGAGACAGCTGTCTCAAATACCAGAAATCGAATACATCCATGTATCTATTTGTCTGATATATATAAGGTGTATGCAGCATTTCTAGCATTTACAAAACTGTGGGCTAACTTGACAGGTGAATTTAAAACTTAGGTTATAGGAAAGTTTTTCACGTTCTGTTACAGCAAATATCAGATGTCAAGAATATAAGATTATATTCTGATGTGATTCTATGACCACAAGGCCAGACCAGTCTTCAGGAGAGGAACATGTGTGATCAGGAAAGAGGTAACAAGACGATTTATCATGAAATTCAAACTTTAAATCCATAAATCTATTAAAATTTAGGACATGACTCAAGGAAGAAGCCATTTAATTTTTCTTGTTGATCCACATTAACATTGTTAGATTGGGTATTTTTAAGCATTGATTTATCAAAAAAGAATTAGTGGATATTCATGAAAAAATAGACATCTTTAGGGGAATGATATGAGTGTGTGTCTATATGTGGTTTCATAAGGGAACTTTTGGACCTTGGCGTAACATGCTCTTTGCTGAATGCCAGTCTAGGTTTCATTATGAATAAAAAAGTAGTAGTGGTAGTAGATACGTACATAGGAGCCAGCTGCTTTTTTATTGTGCCAAGGCTCAGCGAGCAAATGTGTCAGTGTTTGCGTTGTGTCCGCTGTTTGCATGCAAGTATATAAAGACCAGACTGTGTGTGCTGTTACAACACAACACCTTTTGACATTACTTTGACAATCTTTTTAGGAGCGTTTGGCTGAAGAAAAACCTTTCATTAGTTATGCAGCTAATGTTAAGTAGTTAAATTAAACTGCAGAGCAAGAGAAAACTATGGATCTGTTAATGTCAGCCATCACCTCAGTCAAACAAAAATTTGCTAATTTTGTGGTTGAGCTCTACTTTTCTGTGACTGTGGATTCAGGGGCTTTTGTGGTGATGGGTTTTTCTCTTGTTGCTGAAGTTCTGGGCTCTGCTGTGGACGTTCAGTGGATTTCTCCCCGGTTGTTGTGGCTGTAATTGTAACCTGAGGTCCTGTTGATGACGTTTTTGTAACAGTATTCGTAACTATTCCTATTCAGGAGGTTGTTGTGGTGGCTGTCCTGTGATTGTTGGTGTTTGTTTTTCTGTCATTTTCCTTTTATTCACGGAAAATGTTTAAACAAGTCTGGGATTTTAAAAAAAGAAGCTTTATTTTCACTTAATTTAATAAACGGTGAATTCAAGTATTTAAAGGAACAAAAGAAAGACATGATATTCACTCGTGGGTCCTGTGGGAAGTACAGTCTGCAGTCAGCCACACAGAGGCAGTGTTGTGTAAATAAATTCAAGGCCAAACCTCGTAGTCTCAAAGCCAAGCTAATATATATAATTGTCACAGCCCACTCTGGAAGAAAGAATGCTCTAAGACGATGGACACCCAGTTTGGGGGACACATAAAAAGGTCTACATACCTGGTCTGTCTCTGGTTTGGTTTCATCTGTGTTGGATCAACAGGAGATGCAGACTGGAAACCATTAGGCCTATGTAGTGGAGAAGAGAGGAATAGGTTTAATGTGAGAAATGACTCTGTATTTATCCCAAAGTTCACCTTGGTGTGTCAACCAGAACACAACTTCAGTCCAAATCCTCCACAGTATGATGTAAAGAGTCAAGTGATGGTTCAAATGCTGTTTAATTTAAACAAGTGAACGAGCTGTCTCATGTGCACTAATGCAGCTGCACCCAGGGAAAGACTGCATAAAGAGCGCATCCAAACAAAACACTATGAATTACCAGTGGACAGAGACACGCAGACTAAGACAGTGACAAAAATATTCTTATCAACTGTTATCATGCATATAACCTGTCAAACACACACCCTAAAAAAGTTCATCATTCTGGTCACATATCCAGCTGGTCTTGCTAAATCTCAAAACATAATATTAACCTCCTAAACATTACAAGGTAATCTTTCTAATTCAGTTTTAATGTAGTCTACTTAATGCAAAGACTGAATTTCTCACAACAAACAAAACACTCACCTTCAGGACAGGCTTCACTCAAAATGGAGGTAAGACACCATGTGGTTGAAAACCCCTGCTAAACTGCTTGGAAACCCCGTTCTGACATTCAAACTCAAATTGATTTGTTTAGCGAACTTATATTGAGGCCAACTTTACACAAGAATCAAATACTTTGAGATTTTATAAAGCAATAAATGTTTTTGTTCACTTTATTAAAAACTCCAATTTAGGTGAACAATTTTGAGTTTTCGTTTTTTAAGTGTATGTATACATGTTAACTTGTCTCATGTGCAGTGTGATGCATATCAATCGAATGAAGCCAAAGTATCATCTAAAATAATAGAGATGAACTCTGTCATCTTGCACAGATACGCACACTCTGTCCATCATGAGTCGATCTCAGCTGTCAGCTATGATATTATCTACATTTTTATAGCTTAAAATAACTAATCAAAACCAAACTTGATGGAAAAATAAACACTTGAACAGGCATCGGTGTGATAATTGTGTAAAATGCCAGGAACAAACTTGACCTGTATTTGACCTGTATTCTAACTTTTATGTTGGGTCCCTGTCAACTCCACCAACACGGAGGAGGCAGGTTTATGATGTATACTCCAGACAGCCACCAGGTGACAACCGAGATGCTTTAGTTCGACTTATAGGGCGAAGTCAGTTTCCATGTTTTAATGCAGTCTGTTATTTCAAAAATTCATTTCATGTGATTCTCAGACATATTTACACCAATAAGTTCCTAATGATGCGTTTATATATAAACACATCCATATCCACATATATATTTATATATATATTATTTACTTACATTACAAGATGTTTGCAGCCATTAAGGTCAACAAGCATCAGGAGTCTTTTATTATATTAATTAGGGTGTATCATAAATAGCTATAATACAGATATAAAACAAATTATTTTAAATATGGATGGACAATAAAATTATCAATACTTATTGTAATATAGTTTTCATTAATAGCAGTGAAACAAAGCTTCAGTATAAATCAATTGAATGCATTGTGTAATTACAGTGAGGAAGTATAACACATACACCTCAGATTTACTCATAGTTTTGTTTATCAAGTTTGTCCTTCTCTGCCCAGGAGCATAAATCACTTTTTAAACTCAAAATAAATAATATGTATATATGATAAATATATTTATCATGATTACTATCCATGTCAAATCAACTGTCATTTTGTACATTTTTGGCCATATCCTCCAGCCCTAATTTCCAACAATTTGCACAATGAATTTGTGGCCACATGGTCTGAAACAAAGGGAATTTGGCTGAACCCAGACACAAACAACTCTTTATCTTTGGGGCCTTTTCTACAATGTATACATTTATCAGTAATCAAAGGGAAGAAGTGATTAAAATACAAATATACAAAGTTTACTATAGTTCTTAGACATATTTTAAAGTTCAGGTGCTGGCAGTGCGCACTCAGGTGTGACAGCAGACATCCCCTGCCTCCTCCGCATCGTCCTCCGGGTCCTCTTAGATATCACAGAGGCCACCTGCATGCCTGGACACTGGGAGAACACCACCGTCAGAGAGCCCTGGAACTCTCCCCTGAACTGGCGGCCTATGAAGCAGCTGAACAGCGGGTTGACGCAGGTGATGAGGCTGCAGAAGCACATCTCCAGGGTGAAGGCCAGGTCTGAGGCCCACCAGGAGGCTGGGTTTTCGGGGTAGATCGCCCTCATCACGATGGCGGCGTTGCGGCTCAGGTGGTAGGGCAGGTAGAAGAGGGCGAAGAGGACCAGCGCTGCGCTCAGGACGCGCCGCAGCCGCCGCCGCTGCCTGTTGTGCGGGTCGGTTCGGCTGGGCCTCCGCCGCAGCTCCCGGACGCTGCGCAGGCCGCAGTAACAGATGAGGAGCAGCGGCAAGAGGAAGCAGAGGATGGTGCAAACGAGGGAATACGGTAGGCTCTCTCCGGACTCACTCAGCAGGATGTACAGGGTGCACACGGTGCGGTTGCTCTCGGGGCAGGTCTGGATGAGGGTCATGCTGGCCACCGGCACGCTGAGGAGCAGAGTGGCCGCCCACACCGCCACGCACAGCAGGTAAGTCTTCCTCCGGCCCAGCAGCACCAGAGAGCGCAGCGGGTGCACGATGGCCAGGTACCGGTCCACGCTGACGCAGGTGACGAAGAAGATGCTGAGGTAGAAGTAGTTGTGGTAGAGCATCCTCACGGCCACGCACAGCTGCAGCCCCAGCCTCCAGCGCAGCCGGTCCACGTGGTAATGGACGAGGAGGGGCAAGGCCAGCAGCCACGAGGTGTCGGCCAGGGTCAGGTTGAAGAGGAACACGGTGCTGCGGGTCCAGCGGCGCATACGGTGGAAGAAGATCCAGAGGGAGAGCAGGTTGAGGGGCAGCCCGAGGACCAGCACCACCACGAAGAAGGACGGCATCACTGTGAGCTGGACCAGCTGTAAACCCTGGTGTGGCTCCAGGTCACAGAAGGCTTCCTCTGGAGCCTGGACATTCACCATCACAGAGGTTCAGCTTGGACTTTTCACATGCAGTGTTATTTCAAATTTTCCTCATCTAACAAGCTTTAGGACACAAAAAGTGAAGCCATGTAGTCTACTTGCCTTCATAGAAGAACATGTAAGTTTGCAATCATCTTTATAGTTAGCCACAAAACTCTGTTAGAAACTGTTTTAGTTGCTCCATGAATCTCTTAATGTCCTTGTAACGTGTTTAAAATCATGCCGACCCTCTCCGACCTACCTGGACCTGAGTGTTTCCCATGTCTTTGTTACTGTGCCAAGAGAAAGAACCATGCCAACATATGTTGGTGTCAAGCACGCCCACCATGTGTGAACAAACATCGAATAGTTATCAGTGTGTTTTCCAGGCCATCTGTTCTGGGGACAGCAACTTTCATGTTTTTGGCAAGGAGGCCCACATTCAAACATTTCCCACAACTACTCAAGTTCAACAGGTACTTTATTTTGGAGAATAGCCTTTGTTGCATTACACATTTGTAAATATGACGATTACAAAAATGTCAGAACTAAATAAATGAAAATACGAAATTGTAACTTTCAGCATACAGTAAACAGGTTCACCCATTTCATGTATGGTAACAGTATAAAATCAAAGGTTATCAAAGCTTAACAAGAAGACACGATGAAAAAAAGTTAAAGAAATAAAATGGAGAACAAAGTTGTTTGATTTATTAAGGCATCAACAGGCATAGATCAGCAAGAAAAACTAAGAGGTCCAACTTTGCTCTCAGCTAAAGTGGTCACATCTAAAAACAAACAGATAGTTGCCTGAGTTTGAAGCACAGCCAGTTTTACATTTACATTAAATTACAATACGTCAGTTCTGCTCTGTACTCACATGTATGCGGTCGAATAAATGTGAAAAATCCTTACAAAACGCTACATCTTTACTCCAAATCAAAGCACTCAGAACAAGAAACTCCTTACTACAGTAAAACTCTTGTTTATGTAACGAACAAGGACCATCGCAGAGTGTGGAATTAAAACACTGATTATCATTTTGTGGTGTAAGGACAACAAATAGATTGACATGTTTATGTCTTGGTAGTGAGGTTTTATTAGGTGCTTTGTGCAAAATAAAAAAAAATGTGTATCTTTCCTTCACTACACAGACAAAGCCGAGGAACCCAGGAGGCTGATGTGCTTTGTGTAATGAAGCAAACATAGTTGAGTAGGTGGGGGCTGCAGGCTTTCATTAGCTCTAACGTGTTGGTAAACAGAGGCACATTAAAAAGGGATCTCTTCACCCTCTCAGGGCTTTTTGCTTCTCATCTCCAGGAACAAGTCTCACTGTCAACAATTGACAGCTGCTGCAGCTGCTCAACAACTGGCCATCTCAGGACAAAATCTTGCCTGTTCTCACAGTAATAACAGCAGCACCCTTTTCTCTTCATAAAAACCTACTTCACAAGTCAGTTTTTGACCTGGAACAACTGTTGGGCTGTAACAAGCTCAGCGCAGGATTCTTAAAAGCCACCGGAGTAAGGAAAATAATTTGGTAAAAGTGTGTTACGTCTGTGTCATGACCACAATAATGTCAAATAAACAATACTCACATTTGTTACAGTTAAAAAAACTCCAAACATTAACTTATAGTACATGACACTGGAACCCTTCATATCACCGTACAAACAAACAAACAAATATTCAAACTAGAAAATAGGCAAAATCAGTTTCCAAATAATATTGATAATTTACTGGCAGATATATAATATCAGTGGTAAGTGTGTGATATATTAAGGCATCCATTCTTTGGTTAGTTATGATGTCAATTAAATAAGTGATCTTTCCGACACAGTATATGATCTGAATGATCACTATAATTACAAAAAAGCATGAAAAGCTATAAATATGAGACAGCATTTAAATTTGACTGCTTTAAGTCAGCATGCATGGAGACGTGGTCATTGTGTGCACTTCACAATTAGCAGGATGTGTGTGAATGATGGAAACCTCTATAGCTCTTTGATAAACGTCTGTGTACTGCACAAACAACACAGGCACTACAGTAAAGAGATGTATCATCATACATAAGCTGGTCAATCTATATCACCATGTCATCCCATCATGTCCAGCTGATCGACCAGCAGCTCGCTGGGCTAGAGACACTCTGACAGCACCTCGTGTTTGGATAAAGATGGATAGATCATGGGCGTGCAGGAACAGTCATTGCTACTGTTGTTTTGGCTGAGCTGCATCTTCAGCTTCTCCACCTCGTAGTTATGGAGATATTCCTGGACCAGGTAGCGCTCTCTCTTCACTCGAGCCCTCACATCAGAGGGAACATCTGGGATCATCCAGGCTACGAAGAACTTGACCATGAACGCGACATGCTGCAGAAGAAAAGAGTACAATGGGTTCATGTTGGAAAAACTACTTTAAGAGCTGAGGAAGAAGTTCTGTGAGGAGTCAGACTTTGTATTATATAAGAGAAACATGAGTGAAGACAGATGGGCGTTCTTATTGATGCAACAACAATCTACAGCTCAAGGGAAGAATCTGAGGCTCAGTTCATGAGGTCAGTAAGTGTTGGTGGATTTACCTCCATGATGATAATGAAAGCAAGCTTGGCAGCCAAAATATGCCAGAACTGCATGGTGTGGGTGTACTGCTTCTCATGGCCCGGAGGGTAGCGGAAATCACGATACCTACGAACAAAGAACAAGAGTTTTGTGTTTGCTACAGATTTTTACACTTAAAGATAGTTTCAAGTCATTCTTCAATCCACTGTGCAAAAGAGAATGAAATTGTATTTATTCTACTATGATGCTTTTAAGCACTTGTTCTTTACTTATATATGTTCATTTGTACTTCTGTTCTATTTAAAGGGAAGCAATGTGTATTTTCCTCTTCTGTATGTATTTAACACCTGACATGAGCAGGTACTTTGATTTTACACACAATATATTTTTGTGCAAAGCTACAAAATAGTTCAAATTAGCTTCACCCAACCAGCCACATTAGATTATTGCTCAAATTTGAACACATTCATAAAAACAACCGGCTAATGTAATATATTTGACACTGAAAATGGCCTTGCTTTATAATTAAATTAAAGTACCTTTTACTAGTAATACTTCTGCACTTGTATCTCAACTTAAACAAATATACACACTCACCTGCAGGTTGTGATGGAGCTGTTGAACCAAGCAGGGTTCTCCCCTTCCTCAGGGCTGTTGGCCAGTGGGATCGCAGATATATTGAAAATCGACAGGCTGTTGTTTATGTAGCCTTTCATATTCATCTCGCCATCTGGGTGGTAGGCATACATGTACACAAGCCGAGGGATCATATCAGAGGTGAAGGCCACGATGAACGCCTAAAGAAGCAAGGGAAAGATGGTGTGAGGATAAAACTAAGGTAAAACTTGGTAGAAATTGAGCAGTCACACTGACTGCAGACAGATGTATTTCAGTACTAACATTTGTGACAACAGAGAGGACGGCGATCCCACTGAGGATTTCCTCCCAGGCCCCGATGCTGTGGGCCTTGGCTGCCACGGGGCGTCTGTACTGAGTGGTGAGCTTCCAGGCATCCACTCTTACTTCAATGATGTTGTTGATCAGCGCCAGCAGGGGTGCCAGGGGGAAGGAGGCGACGAAAAGTGTGATGAAACCAAACTGGATCACTGGGACACAGAGACGAGAGGTCAGTGAGAGGCAGCATGATGGAAACAGCACCATCTGTAGGATCTCAGAAGACACTGCACCTATTTATCTACCTATAGAAACATATTTTGACTGAAGGTAAACCTTTATAAAGTATTCATGTTGGATATCTGTCCTGTGACTTAAATGGTGACTTGGACTTAAATTAGATGGTCTTGGCTGCAGCCTAACCTTCAAGAAGTTCCCCCTCTGTGTAATGGACTGGTGTTGTAATAAATGTTTACCCATTTCCAGGTACTCGTAGAAAAGACCCAGCTGTCCAAAGCTTTGCAGATCGTTGTCCTGCTCCCAGCGGCTGTAAAGACTCTCTGGGTGTTTTCGTGCCTTCCTGCTGCCCCACCAGTTCATCAGCCACCTAAAGGAAGCAGGGGAGTGATGGAGAGCTTCAGATGCAGCAGACGATGCCCTCAGACAGCCACAACACAGCTATTTACAAAGAGATGACTGTGGCACACTCAGATGGAATACTCACGGGACCAGCGCCTCTTGGATGTTGCCCCACACCTGTTTACCAGTCATCACTATCACCAGCTGGGTGGTCAGCTCAATAAGACAACCACCAGGGTCACACTGTATTCAGACAGGTGGCGACAGAAAAGTGACAAAAATGAACTTAAATTCACACTGTAGCTGAGTTATTGATGCTAATTCAACAGCGTTATGTACCTCTTCATTCCTCAGTTTGCTCCACTTGCCAAACATGTAGGCATAATTTCCAGGATAGCCGACAAACTTGCCCTTAAAGAAAGCCACGTAGAAGCAGGAGGAGTAGTAGTTGACGAACTGGAAGAGGAACATCTTCACCGTCAACTTGTTCTCATACTCCAAGTGTGTCTTTGGAATTTCTGTCACATAGTAAAAGGTGATAAAAGATAGATTTTAAATACATAAACTAAATAAGAACCCTTTTTTTTACCTCTTTACCCTTTACCTCTGCGTTTATGTTTGTTAGTTAGCAGGATTACACACAAACTAATTCTAATAAACACAAACTATTTCTATAAAGTTTTGTATAGAGACATGACTCAGCAAACCCATAACATTCAATGCGGATCCTAATCAGGAGGTAGACCCAGGATTCTCTTTCTTTAACAATGTAACAATTTGACAACATGCTTGTTGACTTCTCAAAGAATAATGATTTATATTATTTATATATATATATATTATAAAGGCATGTTACGGGACTGATATTTTTGAATGTGTTAAATACGAATTCAAATAAAAATCAGGATTAAATTAATTTAAATGTGGTTTCATAAGGGGATTGTTGAGCCTACTTACAGGGCACTGATGTGTAGACACATAAAAACACGGAAATGTAATCTTGTTTACATCATCTCACTCTGGCCCTCACCCATATCAGTGATCCAAACAGCCACCCTCTCATACATAAGGTTGAGGATCATGATGATGACAAAGTTGATGCAGGAGGCGGTGACAGAGGTGGCCAGCTGTGGCGTGATGTAGGGGCCCACCACGTGCAGCTGGGTGGTGGGGTTGTCCTTCATGATGCTGGCGAAGGCGGCGTACACTGCCAGGCGGTACGCTATCACGCCAATGATGCAGGCAATGATCAATGAAATCTTCAGGGCGGAGACACAACAGTGGCAACATGAAAGACAACTGCATGGCACAGCAAGTCATGACACAAAGGTTCAGTGAGAACACCACAGCAGATCACATACAGATACAGGTGAGGTACAGCCAACATAAAATGTTAGAAGACAGGCTTGAGTTGTGCACACATGCCCCATGAAAACACAGCTACCATAATCTTAAATTTAATGGTTTTTACAGACGTTTAGATAATAGTTATAAATTCAGGGCTGGTATGCATACGGTTTGGTCTTAAATGTGTAAAAATAATTTTGATATGATTGTTATAACTAATAGTAAATGCATGCATGCATACATACATACAACTGTGCTCATCTCAGCTTTTAAATTATTTACAAGAGCTCAATTTCTTAGAGGTTTTACACAAACTGGCTCTGGTCACATGATACTGTTCATTGCATAGACTGCATGGATGGACAACATATCTCCACTTCCCCCTGTTGTGCAAGAATTAAGCTACAGTATCCCTGGGTCCCACCATCTTACACATCTGACGTAATTTGGAGCCAGCGCCTATGCAGTAGTGATCATGGTGTGGAGCCACAGTATCGAGGTCCCACCGATACAAACGTTTGGAAAATAGTCTCAGCTGTCAATCATGATGTTTCATGTTGTTTTCATAGCATCAAATAACCACGCCATATTTGTTTTTTCCATGTCCCACCCACTGACATGGTTCGGCCAAAGTTTATGACCCATGCTGTAGCCAACCACCATGAGGCGATCAAGATGATTTTTCACTTCTCTTTGGGAAAAATTGTCATGTTGTCCATCATTACATACAGTCTAGTCAATGTGATGATGATTAACAGTATGAAGGAAAAGGTAAGTGACACAGGCAGGAAGAACAGATAGAAGATAGTTGAAAGCAGTTGTAATTAATGAAGAACCAAAGATACTATGCTCACCCAGAAAATGACTGTGGCTCCAGATAGACATATGCGTGCACACTTGCTTGTTATGGGTAAGTATGGCTCCATTTCCTACATCATAACCAAGCAAAGCATGGACACAGGAGTCAGTAATCATTTGTTATATCCTGAAAAGACCCCTCCAGGCCAAGTCCCTTTTATTACCACTAGCCAAAGACAAGAGAAGGAGATCCCAATCAGAGTTTTTTACTTGTAGGAATTTAGGCGTGAGTCCAAATATTTCATGGAACAGACTCCGGCTGGAGTCATGCTTTTGCAAAAACCTCTTTCAAGACACAGATCCACCAGACAAACAGGAATGCAGCAGAGAAGGAAGTTTGTGCCTCCAAGTCTTTCCAGAAAAATACATCACACCAAAACCTCTCCCTTACCAACACTGGCATTCCACATTAACTGCCAGTCTTACCCAGAGCACCACGGTGGCCCAGCACAGAAATAATTTCCCCAATAGATCTGCGGCAGTCCTGTTAAGAACCAACTCTGATTCCTAAAGACAGGTGGAATGCGGTCACAACAAATTAAAGCACCCTGTTGCTCTTGCAATTCAAATTTGTCCCTGCTACCATCACTATTTACAACTAATTACAGAACATATTGATTTTAAAAGTCTCTATTCAAACCTGCTTTTTAGTAAAGGCAGTGGATAATGAATGACTGCAACTCAACGTGTAGAGCCTGTATTCAATATACAACACATACTGTATCATGTAATCATTCTTAGTCCCTAAATACAGTATATGTGTCTGGTACAGTCTTGTGGGAGCTACACAGACGTAGAGCTGCACATTAGAACATTATCATACAGGATTTCAGTATTTCATGAGCACCCAAACACCTGAGTGATGCGGTTCATCTTGCGGCTGGAGCACTTGGTCTCATACTCTGGCCGAAGCTGCAGCTGCTGTTGCTCCTCCTCAAAGTCGACCAGATCCCACTCATACTCGAGACGAGCCTGCCGCCTCTTCCAGAACTCCAGGAATAGCGTCACTGAAGAGACATCCAACCACACCAGGTGTATTAGGCTAACTTCTCAACCTGATTAATCTCTAGGCCAATATGAAAAAGTTTATTTTAAAATAATGAATAATGATTTAAATGTACTACACAGCGATGTTGTTGAGGTATTCAAATATAATGTGTCACTGCTTTGACCTCATTATACTCAGCAAATGAAACCAAAGCTAAACTTAATAATTAATGTGTTATTGTGATTGATTGAACTGTTTGTTTACAGAGTGAGCCAAAGCAATTATGAGTAGTATAGTTCAACAGCTCCCACTAGGTGGTGCACAGGGTCAGAAGATATAAAATACTAAGAGACAATATCTTTACTCACCCCATATCCCCATGAATATGGCAAAAAACACAGTTCCCACATTGTCAAATAGGTGTGATTGCTGAAAGAAGAGCATGTTTGACAAATAGTGAGATAATGAAAAACTGATTTAGTTTCAACCAGCCTTTAAATGTCACATATGTGGGTAGAATATGAATCGCAAACACAAATAACTCAGTAGGAAAGTTAGGATATCTCACCCATGAGGAGTTACATGTTGAGTTAAGTTTCCAGAAGCCACATTTCTTGTCACACAGCGGGCACATGACGATTTTTCCTCCGATTTCCCCACTACATATTTCTTTACTGTTGGGAGATGATTTTTTTTTTTATTATTACAAACTGATATGTAATAATACAGTGACGGTTTTCTTTGTGGAACTCACCTCCACTCATTGTCATCGTAAGTGAGAAATCCGTAGACGAAACAAATCGTCCCAACTACTGCAGCAAACAACAACATCTCAGTGTAGAAACCCAGCCAGGCAAAATAAATGCCGATCTTCTCTCCGTAGTACTTCCTGTTGAAGAGGAAAAACAAAATTAATTGTGAATTCCTTTGCTGTTAAAATAAAGTTGAGTTAATAAACATCAGATATGACAACTTTGTTTTCAGATCTTGCCTGACAAGGTTGAGAGGTTGCTCCTTGAAGAAAAAGAGGAATCTGGCCCAGTGTTTGTACAGACTGTACCTCTCACTCTCACAGTGAGCGTCCCTCGATCTTGACCAGTACCTACTCTGCATGTACAGAAAAAACAGTTCACAATCACATTTGTTGTATTAGTCATCCTTTCATTACAACACCCCACACTGATTCCCCTAAGATATTACTGCTGCAAATAGTGAACATTCGATGGGTTAAGTGCCAGAAGTTGACCAGAAGAGGCTCACATCGTGCAGGGGAAAGGCAGCAGTGTAGGTGCCATTGTTGAGTAACCTCTTGATTCCCTTTTTGTCTTTATCCCCACATTCCTCCCTCAAGTATAAACAGCGGGACAGGATGTAGTAGACCTGAGCAGAGAGAGTGAAACAAAATATAAAAAATAAAATGCAAAATTAAATTTGGAAGTTGCCTTTGTGTTCCCAACAATTTTAAAATAATGGAACTTCAGTCAGAAATAAAAACGACCTGCTTAATTTGAAGGTTAGTCATCTTAATAACTATTTTTCCAAAATATTACTTCAGGCCTGCTACAGCAGTTTGCAGCCAATTCAGCTTTGAATGGAATTATTTGATTATTTCACAAACAAGATAAAAAAGCCAAAGCATCCTTACAATCCTGTTGCGAGTGGAAGGGGGGAAGAAAGTCTCTTTGTCATCGATGAGGAAGAAGTCCGACTTGCTCTTGTTGAAAGGAGCGGTGAAGAAGTCAGGCTCAGGGTGCATGATGGGCTCAGGCAGACGGAACGGGGTGGACAGCCAGTTCATTGGCATCTCTTTGTTCTCTGGGATGTCGTTGACCTTGAATGGAACCTTGATCTTAAGCACATCTGCGTAGGTGGCCAACACTTCCCATGGAGCGTGGATCTTCACAAAATACGTCTTCCCATCTTCTGACTCCTGATGATAATGAAAGTTAAATAAATATCAGAGAAAAATAAATAAAGAACAACTGATTCACAAACAAAAATGTATTCAGTAATAGGAGAGAATTTCTAGAGACTAAATCTTGAAACCCAAAGATATGTAATATGATATATTCATCCAGTATAACTTGTGATCTGTTTTGTGATTAGACATAATCAAAATGACAATCTTACTGATTTATCTTCTGTCTCCAGCTGCAGGCCAACTTTTGCTAAATTGGCCTCATATACCCTCCTCCTCTCCTAAAGAGAAAAAAACAGAATAGTACATATATTGATTAGCTGTTTCAGTTTAATTTTGCCATTATAGAATTATGACAATGAAATGTATTGTATAACAAATTAAGTACACACAAACCTTATGCTTAACAGTGAGCAGCATATACAGTACTTAGATTATGAGCCATTCAGACATTCAGACATGTACAGAACTGAAATAAAATGTGTTAATTTAGAATATCACAGCTCAACTGAAATGAGTGAGTGAAAAACTGAAAACTATTAATTTAAATGCATGTAATTAATATTTCAAAAACATATTGACAGCTGACTAAAAATAAATAATAATTATAATTTGAGAAGAGATGCATAATGTGAAGTGTGCACATCTGGATATTCACATATTAAACATATGAAACCAAGATTCAACAGAAGCAGCCATGGTAGTGAAAACTGGTAGTGAGAGTTACTGTGTACACTGCGGAAAATACAATAACAAAATTTGTCCCTTACTGTTTAAGGTTTAATATTATCATAAAAAACTGTAAATAAAGGAATTGTCCATATCGTCACAGTATAAACTGACAGAGTAAAAGCCTAACTGGGAGGATTTACTGCCACATTTTACAGCACATGGATAAAACACAGGAAGTGGCCTCCTATTTGGCCTTCCTCTTACAGTGGAAAAAATGAGAAGGGTTCTTCCTGACCAGGCCAGAGGTCTAAGTGTTGACTCGCTGACGAGGCTGTGACAAACTGCCTCATACCGGGGGGAGTGGTAACATCCACATGTGAACAGCTCAGTATTAATCACACAAAGTCCTTCAGTGCCCCACGGCGGATAGCAACTGGTCACAGAACAACGTGTGACCAAAGTTGTTTTACCAAAGAAGAAAATAAGCTTGTGACTCTTTGTCAATGCAGCAGTGACCTTAAAAAAGTCCTTGCATGGATCTGGGATGGAAACAGAGAAACAGTTTATCTAGCTTTATCTGTGGTGTGGTATTTAGAGTATGCCAGTGACTCACACTGTGAGGATATCCTGTAAGAACCAGTTCTTAGTGTTTAAATCAAAGGTTGGATTTAACAGTAACTGTTCTTTTGTGCCATTTAAGATTTCAAGATGTTTAGTTTGTGCAACAATTATCAATTTTCTGTCATTCTCCTAAATCAGGAAAAAAAAGCAATAAATCTGCACACATTAATATATAACAAATTAAAATGTACCTTTAGGTTGTTTCTTACCTGTTTTCTCTCGCCATCTTTCTCGTCCCCATAGGACAAGACAAAGTCAATCCTCCGCAGCCCATCACGGAAGAACACAGAGTCTTTGCTTTGTTGTTGTTTGTCAATCTGTAAAAATACATCCAACAAAGATTGAATATTATTCAAATTATAAAGTGGTGCAGTATCAGCACAACAGGTCATGGATGCATTCATAGCAGCCAAACAGTCTGTCAGTGGTTAACAGCAAAACCCCAAGAACAAGGCCTCCACACCACGTCACTCTCAGCTGTATGTGTCATGTCATATTTTCACTCCAAACACTAATGTGCTACATGGAGGGCATCTGCTTTCTGTTGCTCATGTCTCCTTACTAAGGTTTACTGAACAAGATTATGTCTTCCTTTTAAAGAATTGGATCACGATGAATGAAAAGAATTCCAGAATCCTATGAGAGCTGTGATTTGTCTCCAAATCAAGCACATCCTTAGGGTATATGTCATGGTAAAGGATTTGTGGAAGTCCACAAATACATAAAAAACATTCTCTACACAACAGAGACACATTGGGCTAAAAGTTCCAGCATTTACTTTTTCTGTAAATCCTAGGATCCATAGAGGTGAGACCACTTTTTTTGGTGGCTAAAGAAATTCCAAGCATGTGTATCAGCTAACAGCTACATGGTTGAGAAGGAATGAACTGCAGAGACATGCTTTACGGCAGGAGAGGAAAGCATGACTGTCAGTGCTGCTTCAGCTGTCCAGAAAGCTAAAAATAACCACATAGAACTGTCATCACAACACATCACTACAGTACAGTGACATACCAACACAGGGACGCTGATTGTTCAGAGAATTCAGACAAGCACAGCAAACACAATATCCCACTAAACCTCACTTATAGCTACTGTACTGCACTATACTTCTGGCACAGCTTGCCTTGTTTGTCAGTCTAATGTTCTGGGGGTAGGGAGGAGAGGAAAAACACTTTACCTCCATTATCCACTCCCTTTATGGTTAGGATGCATCAGAGAAAAAAAGGCCGGCTGCCGGGGCAAAAATTGCCTCTCTCCGGGGATCTGAGTCCAGCCGTGAAAGCTCTGCTTCTCTCACTCCACCGATCCCCCGATGAGAGGAGCTCCAGTCAGGCCCCTCACCTCCCACCACAAGCCCTCACTTGCTCAGACATGCAGAGAAGGAGGAGGAAGGGAGAAAGAGAGCAGACTCCTGGAGATGACATCAGCATTGTGGTAGCATAGCTGCTGCCAGCTGCTGATGCATAAACTACAGTAGTTAATGTAATAGGAGGACTACATCCAGGAAGAGGGAGATGACCATGACATGCACCAAAATAAAAGTCAAAGTACGCATCAAATGAATGGATTGCATGACAGCTAACCAAAAGTAATGCCAAATCATTATGATGCAGCATTATGGCTGCAGTATTGGCCTTAAACCCTGCTTCCTCCATGTTAGTGGATGGGAAAAACAATAAGGTCAAAGTACATATCAAATTATTTTTTCTCAAAGATGGTAATTTCAGGTAGTTGTAGTTTCAAGTAATTTTGGCTTTAATTTGGTGCTATAGAAACAGTCATGATTGACAGCTGAGAATGACTCTCGATTGGTCGAATGCGACGCTGACACTCGGGAGATTAAGAGTAACTGTGCCTGAAACAGGATTTTCCAAAATTTCAGAAAAACCATATGGAAAAGCCAAATGACAATGTTGAGAAATCTGCTCTGGTACTGGTACATTATCTCCCCAGTCTGACTTGACTGCTTGAAAGTTGTCATTTAAAATATCTGGAGACCACAACCACAATCTTGTACAAAGTGCAAATGTGGCACTATCATTGGAAAATGTATGTAAATAGGCTGAGCCACATTACACAAATGAGCAGCAGCAGCAGTTAAGCTGGATCTGCACCCTGCCCTCTACTGTATTAACTCAAACAAGAAATTATGTCCACATGTTCAGATTGCCCCAAATTATGCTTGTGTCCTGATGACTGGTCTGCATTACCCCTCAGTCATGATTGGACCATGTTGAAAATGGCAGATTGGCTTCTTTCTTTAACTGGGACGCTGCTGCAGAAACTCTCTAATTTGCCTTAATTACAGATCAGACATATGGAATCAGTGCATCTGCTGGGACCTGCCTCTGCAGCTGGTAGAGACCACAGAGCTCTGTACATTTACCAACTAACCCACAACTACTGGGTGTTCAGACCATGGTTCAGACATGTACGTTCTGTCTTAACTAAGGAGGGTAAATGTAGAACATGCATGGTGTAACATAAGGTGGCTGTCAAAGGCAGGGGGGGGGGGGGGGGGGGGGGGGGGGTATCAACCCTAAGTTTCAAGGCATTTCTTTTTGTGGGGGGTGAAGACTTTAAACATAATTTTCATTAAACTGGTAATATATGACTTTAATATGTTTTCTTCTAAGACAACTCAACTGTCAATTTTCATTTTTATTATTCTAATTCTGATCATTTAGTCTCAAATGCATCCTAATACTAAATCAAAAGGTTGCATGAATCTCTGTTTAATGTTTGTACTATATTGGTCAGCAACAGCAAAAATATTAAAATGGTCAATCTACCACATTCCTCCATTATGTCTTTATTGACTCATTGCAATCCCCAAGATCGCACTAAACAGAGAGAAGTGTTTTTCTGCGAAGCTAAAAAGGAGCTCCTATCCTGAGCTTTGCAGAAAATAATACCTGGTCAGCAAACTTAAATACATATTATTGAGAAGCTACATGCAGCTGAAAGTTTGTGTTCTGTAAGGACAATGAAGACGTACACTCCCATGTCTTTGTGGAGGAGGACAAAACAGTCAGCTTGATCACAGAGACAACTTATAGACATGCAGCTGTCTCTCCTCCAAAACTCCTTGAAGGGATCTTTCACTGAGCTAAGTCGTAGCTTTACATTGAGGGAGACACATTTCTTGTGGAGCTGGTTGCAGGATTTCAAAGATTAGCTATTTAAAAAACGGTAATGATTCCTCTTTTCTTTAAAATGGGTTACGCACCGTTAAAGCAAGACCACATTATAGATGAAAAAGGAGAAGGCTGCAGTACAGTATGTGGTTTGCCAAAGAGAAGTTCAGTCCTGTCATGAGCTCAGGGCTGGGTCATGATTACAGTATAGACTTTTTACTGTGTACACGTATGCATGTGTGTGCATAAATGCAGATATTGTTTTTAGAAATATTATTTGGCAAATGTTTTTTTTTAAATGGTTATTATTTGAGCATCCTAGACAATTATGAGCCAATTTTCAATGTTTTAGGAGCTTATCTTTAAATTGAGACGACCTACCACTCGGCATCTTTTAGCTCTTACTTTTTAAAAATGTGTGAAGTATAATGGGCCGAGCAGATCCAAAATGCCGCAGGCAAGATCAAATCCACCTGTGGTTAATGTGAAGACCTGGCCAGTGGATTTGAAATATTTCAGGTTATAAATTATAAATGCACACAGAAAAGGTGCAATACTACAAATACAGTATATGGTGCATGTGCATGTTTGTGTGTGTACATGTGTTCTAATAACACTGTAACCAGGCTGTTGCTTTCTCTTCAGTGAAGCAGACGATTATCGCAGGTGAGATCAGAGCAGGTGAAAAGGCCTTTTCCACTTTTAATGAACTCTCATGATGCATCAACATATAGCTCATGCGAATATGTTTCCATTACTCTCTGCAGAAAACAACATGCTTCCCAGTAGCCACCAGTATCAGCTCTCTACCAAGATATGTGTGTTGATTTCAACTCTTATGTCCGAGCTTTGTTTTCTATATCCTGCTGGAGAAACACAACACTGAACAGACATACTCCAAAAAGGAGATAGAGGCAGGCAGGCAGACATATGCACAGAGTTGCATCACATCACAAGCCTGTTTTACCATGCCATACCCTGGAACGAAACTTCAGGAATAGAGCCCGCTTTCTCGAGAGCTGTGGAAAAACCGAGTGGAGAATGAGCGAAAGCCTAACAACACAACAATGTCAACAGCATACAGCTAAAACCGAAGCAGCACCCTCACACAGGGGGATCAAAATGTCAGACACACCACACTTGCATTTTGACATCCTTACAGATTACATTCAAACACTTCACACTCTGAAAAGAAAAAAACGTCACAATCAGGTCTTGCTCAGCTACAGTTTTGAGCTCAGAGATTAACACAAACACACAAACCGACACAGCAGCAGCATGCATCTGTGACCTTGACTGGCTTCTTACCCCGGTCAAAGCATTGATTCGCTCTAAGGTCTGAGCCTCAAACTGTGGACTGTCGCTGTGGTCAGAGGGGGCCAGGGAGGCCAGGCTGGTGCTGAGAGACTCACAGGTCTCTACACACACTTCAGGCGTTAAAAAAGACTTTAAGAGTGCCAAAGAGGGAAAACAAACAGGAGCATCAGGGTTATCTCTGATTCTCTCGCCACATTTACAGATGTGTGAGCTTATAAATTAGGGGTGTCTTGTAATCCAAAGAAGGGAAGTGATATTTATACGTATGTATGTTTGTGCAGGCTGTAAACCATTATCTGGAAAGACAAAACAGAGGTAATCTCAAAAAGGAGACAATTGATTGTGAAATTACACTAAGATCAATATGCTAACGTGTCTTATTTTAGTGGGTGGGTTCACAAAAAGAAAATCAGCATGATTATTCAACTCTCAAGAGGGGAGAAGAAAATCTTTTTACTTGGAAACAATGAACTTCCTGCTACTGTGCTTACAGGAGGTAGGGTGGAAGTGAAGATACAACAGAGCCAAAGAGAAATCTTTTGTTCATCCATATTGGAAAGCTAAAATTAACATACAGTATAGGAAGGACTTGTCATAACATATTCAAATGGCTGATTTATGTTGAATTCTGAGGATGTTATGAAACCCTCTCAGATGATGACGCAGATGATGCTGCTTCAGAGAACTGTGTGTATGAAGGTGCTGAATGAATGTGGTGAATTTGTTGTTTACCACTGATTGTCCCTGCTGAAGAGATCCTGTGCTGGATGAGGCATGTTGGTTGTAGCCATTTATATCATCTGCAAGACAGTAACACACAAAACAGAACATTTAAAATCGTATTACCAATGTTAATTATAAGAACATTCTCTCAACTCTCTAAAATAAGAATAACAAAAAGCCTAGTGAATCTCAAAACAGGCAAGTTGGTGCGACGTAGGTTTCAGGCCTATGAGCAGCTGCCTGAGTTTTGTGAGGAGCACTGACAGCCAATGTTGTGGTCTATATTTGTACAGCATTTTGTGGCAGTGCTGCCACAGCCCAGACAGCATGACTTTACAAGATCTCTGTGAGAGAATACACACAGCCATGTTGCAGTGCACTGCACTGACAGCAGGGAGTGAGACTGAGGAGTCTGGTAAGCTCCCTCAGTGTTCTTGAAAGTGAAAGCTGCCACTGTGATAAAGCTTGGATTCAAACACAATAAAGTTCTACATTTGCCTCAGTCCAAATCAATTATTACCTTCCAGGGAAGATTCTGAGAAAAAAGGATTTGCATAAACAAATGTAAGAAGCAGATGAAATAGCAATACAATCACATGCTGCTGGCAACACTACCTCTAAAAAAATAAAGCAAAGGCTGGTTAAAGCCTGTGTGTTTTTAAATAGAAATACAGCAGTCCAAATTGATGGTCTCGTTGAGGTTATATTTAGTTTGGACTCAACACAGAGAATGTGCTTAACCAGACCTGAAACAAGCATTTAAACCTTGTGATATGTAAACCTTTTCTGTCTCTATGTTATTACAGAACAAGTCAACAAAGTAAAACTTGTTCAAAGCTTAAACTTAAACTTTACTTACAGTACTCTTGAGAATGTCTCACTTTTTAAATGTAACATTTTGGGGGCCAGATTCCAATCCTGTCGACATATCAGATGATTTATGTATATTACATGTTGGTAGATTGTTGGTCCATTTGTAGAGAAGAGGTTTTGCTATTTGTTTTAAGGATTACTATGGGAAAGGATTACTGCGTGCTTAACTTTAACAACATTTTTTTAGTTGTGGCAGGACATGAAACTTTAGAAGAAACTGTTGATTGATTGACAGTCAGTTTAATACAGTACGGTTAAAAGCAGATTTTGACATGAACTGAAACATACCCCCCCCCTCTACCCTAGACTTTTACAGCATTTTAGCAGCGATGATAAAGACAACTTCTTCTTTCATCTTCCTTAAAAATCAGCTGTGAGACTGACGTTGTTATTCGCTGCTCTGATTTGTTCCTGCAACATTTCTTTCGAAACATATGTGAAGCCTCTAACAGTTGAGCATATTTTTGCACAGTTGGACACAGTGTTGTTGATAACTCAGTATTAGCCACTTGTCTATGCCAGGAGTCTTTTCCCACTTAACAAAGTAGCCTCCACAGTTAGGGCATTGTTCCAGAGAGAGCAGCTGATCACAGTGGAAAATGCCACAAGGCGGCTGCAGTCTCTTTTTTTTTGATTCCCACAGCAACCCAACAGACACAAGAGAGTAAACCTCACATACATCTTTTATTTACACAAAGTAGGTTATTTTACAGTTCAGCTATTCTGAACCATCAAGTACCGCTGCTCCGTGTGGTCACTGCTCACACAGGATGGGTTAAAGGCAGAGACTAAATGTCTCCCCATGTTGCATGTAGTTGTGTGCTGTGTGTTGCATGATTTTTGGGATAATAAAAGAATCTTAATCTTAACAAAAACAGAGATAACAGAGACCTTTGTCTTGTGTACCATGCTCTGAGCATTAAAGTGTGACAATACTGTAAGAGATTTGTCTCGTTCCTCGTTATCAGAGTGGGATTGTAGAATTGCCATGACAATTTACACCTGCTTTCACAGACTGGTTCACATATTAAGACATGTCTGATATAGATTGTATATTTTCGATAAGGCTGAGAGGTGATGCATCAAGTAATGAACCATGCTGGTCTGAATGTGTGTGGTCAAACCAACCTGTAAAAGTTTTAACTAAACGAAGAAGAGAGAAAAGATTATGAGATCTTGAGCTTGAGATGTTCTGACTTTAGTCTCAGATTATATTTTCTGAATGTGTCTGGAAATATTAGGGCTCTAAATATATATATACAAGAGAAGGACATTTTGAGTATATAAATTCACATGTTAGCTGGTACTAGACTGAATAGTATTACTCCTACAATAGGAATACTGCATAGTTCTAATCAGTCATGGAAGCTAGAAAGAGGCTGTTTTCATACAGCAGTCTGCATCAGTAGACCTCTAAACTAAAATAGTTGGGATTCGGAGTATTAGTGTGATTCAGTGTTGTGGAACTGTGAGTGCAGGGTGATGAATGGAAGAACTATGCTTCCACTGTTACCTCAACAAAAACACACAACACCAAGGCAAGGGTAACTACACTTCCTGATCCTATAATGATCACTCACACATCAGTCTCAGCTAGACTTCTAGAATGCAGTTCTCTCCAAGCTGCAGATGAAACCCTACACTTTTATATCGACTCACCATGATAAGAGTCACTGCAGAGCATCCAGGATGATTCACCCTCCATTCAGCAGAACACCATACATGGCTAAAAAACTCTACCCTGCGTCTAAGCAGTTGTTTGAAATTCAAATTCAGCCAGGAGCAGAGGGAGAGGCAGAGGGGCATGGGGTTTGTGCTGGTGGATGTAATAGCTGCCTGCAGTGACAGAGTGTTTCCAGAGAGCAGGCCAGCTGTCAGAGGGCTGTCTGGACATAAGTCACTGCGGCCCTCCACGGAAAGGAAGACGTGGGTGTTTCAGAGGAAAAATACATGTTTCAAAGTAAATGAATATTAAAAATCCAAGTGTGATGGTGAAGTTGTGATTTCTAATGCCCTATTTATCTTAGCTGTTGACTGAATGATGCTGTTATTATTTGTTGTTGTTGTTGGGATGCCTCACTTCATGTGTTGTGTTTGTAGAATATTCCTAGAGAATAATAATTGTAGTTTTAGTGAGATATTTATTAAATATTCAAGTTTTGTGGTAAAACCAAGCTCGATATAGTCTTAATTGAATTACCACTATTTCCCCAGCTTCTTCTATAGAACACGCGTTTGTATTATATTTCACACACACACTTTAAAGTTTGAGGATTCAGCCACTCACCGTTGAAAGACTCCGTGGGACTCATTTCAATCAGATTGTCTCCTCCTGCTCTTCCCGTTATTCGATGCATGTTAAATGTCTGGTGGAGACAAACTCTGTCCGCTCGTCTTCATCCACACCGTGAAAAATCCCAAGGGGGACGACGAGTGTCCTGATCTGAGAACCGTCCACTGTCGTGTTTCCTCCAGACAGTGACCCCAGCTAGCTCCGCAGCGTCAGGGCTCCTCTGTCCGGGCTGAGGCTCCTTCTCCCTGCGGCTGCATCACCTCCTGAGGGGAGGGGCTCCACACACTGTATACAGTCTCTGGCCTGGACACGAACCCCTCACACGTGTCTGCTACACAGACGGGTAGTGTCAGCTAACAGCTAACAGAAGCTATCGTTAGCACAAACGTAGAAGTTGGAGGCTAACCTTTCCAGAGCTCCTGAAGAGAGTGTTGCCATGGTCACCACTGATTTAAGGCTTGCAGAAATATGCTCTGTCATCCAATCAGAGACGAGTATTCTCCAGGCCCTGGCGTCAGGAAGTTGGTGAAGTTTTATTAATATTAGATGCATAGTGATGATAATAGTGTCAAAAGTGTAGTATATTCACGTTGATATCAATATGTACACACATATAAATGCCAATAGAACAGTATGTTCATATTTATATCAATATATTTAAATATGTTAAGCCAAAGTATGTTTTATATTCATATACATAAATATATCATATGTATTTATTATCATTCACTGTGACAAATACAAACTAGAGTCTGAATTATACTATTTATACTTGTCCCTTGTACATTTGAAGGTCTTCTGCTACATTGAAGTTACCAACCAACAGTATATTAGCAGGTGTTAGCAGCTGCCAGCAGATGTTAGGGCCATGACCTCAGTGCATCTAGGCCAACACAGGCTGAACATGAGGGTACGCTGAGGCTAAAAGTAAATCTGATTGGCCGCTGGCTTCTATATGGCAGCACTATGAAAGATCAGACATTATTACTTCTCTGCTGTTTTAAGCTAAACACTGTTCCATTTTAGAACATAGGACAAGATGGAGAATATCCTGTTTACGTTCTGCCACACTAAATGCCTTCCACCAGTCGATGTTAGTGGATGTAAGGGACATGTCTTCAGTTGTGTACCTTAGACACAAGACACCCTCTCCTAAGGCAGGCCCTCCACAGATTGATCAGACTTGGGTGCATGGCCCTTCCATTTTTGGGCCCAGTTGGGATCTTTCCTCCTGATCCAGAGCCATTGGCTGCAGTGTTCTGCAGTCAGAGATGTTTCTTTTATGATCTGGTGCAGGGCTTGTCCGTGGTTCCCCAGATCTTTGAGCAAACTGGGATGTTGCAATGAAACCCCTGCAGCCAACCACCACAGGGCAAACTATTGCTTTCCAACCACGGTGCTTATAGTTTTAATAAGCTAGTCTCTGGTTTGTTTTCGTGACACTGGTTAATAAAGGATGTTTTCTTGCCACTTTCAATGAGAAATAATTTATAAATGATATACACGCTGTAATCAAGTCATTTATGACAACAACCTTTAGATTTCCCACGTTGTGGATAATTATCCTCCAGCATGACACATTGCTAGCACTCAAATGCTTTAAGGACACACTGCTTGCTATAAAGTCATTAAAATTTGTCAGATGGTAAATAGCAATCAGCAAAAACTGGTCATTCACTTATAATGTAAGCAAATGGTTATGGTTAAGGGTTCTACAACAACCCATCAAGTCTGCAGTTGTAATATAAAGCATAATATTTAATATGAAGCTGTGGATAATTTAGATATCCTGCAGCCCTTGAGCAGAACCTCAGTAGTCAAACAGTTGGCTGAAGAGTTCTCTTTAATTAATTACATAGCCACCTAAATACAAAGGTATCATGGAGGTAGATTTTTCAATGTCCTTATGGACATAAAGCATTGCCCCACAGATTATAAATACTTTATGAATGGTGCCTTGACAGATGAAAACCCTAAGTGAAGAATATTTTCTTAGCGAAACAAATAATAATAAGTGTGGCATGGGATAAAATGATTGATCCGAGCCAGTGTATGTATTAATATAAAAAAGAGATAACTTTAAAAAACACAGAGGGTTTGGGTTCCTTCTGTCCTGATCTGCTCTCTCACTGCGTTCCCTTATGTTAGTAATTTCCTTAGTTATACATTCAATTTGTTTGGTGAAATGCCCAGAGTGAGAACTTCCAGGAACTCCTATACAACCATTTTAACCTTTTAACTCGTGCCTTTCCACAATGGTTTCCTGTAATCCTGCAAGAAACTTTTTCTTGCAAGAGCCCTCTCAAGGCTGCAAACTATGTGACTCTACTGTACCTTTCAGTGATCTAGGTTTTGAAGATCAGTGTTTTGATTTGTTCAGTCCGACTTGTTACTTAAGTTTTTAGTGTCATTCATTCACACATCTGTACGCCTGTTCCTCCATGACAGGGAGTCTTCTAACAGAAACCTTTCCCTGCTCCTCCCAACCACCTCCTCTAGTCTTTACTTCCATGCCAGTCAGATTTAGTAGCAGCAGCCCCCTCTGTCGCCCTTCATGTGGTTTACACGGTCCTGCACTGGTGTAATTATGCTGTCCTCCTCTGTGGGGTGTGGCCATGTACAGAAATACAGGCGCTTATTTTCGCAACCACTTTTTCTTCAGTCTCATATCGCCTCTTCTCCCTGACATGTGGCTCTTCCTGGGTGTGCACTCCTTTCCAAGGTTCCTCTGGCTAATGGTAAAAGTCATGTTTAATAACAGGGCAGGGTGGGCCAACCCGTTTGACATGTTTCTTTACTGTCAATGAGAAAGGATGAGTAACAGAAATAGGTCTGCAATGGGTTTCAGATGGTAGTTATTCTTTAAATAAATGTAATCACAAGCTCACACATGAATAAAGTATCGGCCTAATGTATAGAGATTGCTCCTACAGCAAGTGTCAGTATCACGGAGGGGTGTAGATGGAAATCAGATAAAGTACAAGTAGCTTGCATTAAGAAGATCACAGCTCAGTGAATTTTTAATTGATGACCTGTTTTCAGATAAGTTTTGGTGCTTAGCATTTTGAGTATAGCAGCAGACAGTATTTAAATCTCAAACCCATAAAGAATAAAGAGTTGTTGTGTTATTCAAGAGAAAAAGTAGAACTTTTCAACAAAAAAGTGTTGAGGATCAGCCACACAGTCTCCATTTTGTTCAGATAAGGCAAGACTGATTTGTTTCTCTAAGCAGATCTCTGACTGACTGTCTCCACAGATATTTGCAAGTGATCAGATTGGATTTGTGTGTCCAGACAACCAATCTACATGGGTTGCTGTAGTAACGTTTAGGCATCAGTAACATAGCAACTCTTTATTTTACTTTGTTGTATTTTGAGTGACACTCAAAAGACCCTCGCAATCTATCTATCTATCTATCTATCTATCTATCTATCTATCTATCTATCTATCTATCTATCTATCTATCTATCTATCTATCTATCTATCTATCCATACATCCATCCATCACCCATCTAAACAAGGACTATAAACCCATGCTTTGACTGATTATAAAAAATCTTAAAAATGTATGAACACATTTTTTACGAGCAGTAAGGGGAATAAAAATAATGATGACATACCTAATAATAACAATAATAACAATAACAACAACAACAACATCAACAATACAAACAATAAGAAGAAATGAAATAAAACAACAGAAGATATATATTCTTCTATAAAACAGATGTCACACGTAACTGATGTGACTGGTGTGTGTGTATGTGTGTGTGTGTGTGTGTGTGTGTGTGTGTGTGTGTGTGTGTGTGAGTGTGTGTGTGTGTGTGTGTGTGTGTGGGATGATACAGTGGATGAGGATGATTCAGTCCCACAGCGCAGTGACTGAAATCAGCGTATTTGCTGCCACCTAGGGACGGACGGCAGTCACTGCTCTCCAGTGAGGAGGAGGAGGAGGAGGAGGAGGAGGAGGAGGAGGAGGAGGAGGAGGAGGAGGAGGAGGAGGAGGAGGAGGAGGAGGAGGAGGAGGAGGAGCAGGAGACAGCATGTTGGAGAACATGTCATTCTTCTGCACCTGACACACCATCTCCATGTTGTCTCTGTCTGCACACAGCTGCTGAAACACAACCTGCACACACGGTGTGTTCCCCGCATCGCTGAGAGACACTGAGCGGAGACGATAGGTGGAGGCTGCAGGTGGAGCCTCACACACACACACACACACACACACACACACACACACACACACACACTGACTGTGACACCCGCAACAGGTGGAGTCGCTTTCACATTCCTCAGCTTGTGAAACGACAACACGCTCGTTTCTAAAGGAAGTGCGGAAGTCCACCAGAGCCATCATGTCATTTTACGGTGTATGACATGACTGAGTGAATGGTTGACCGAAGCTTCTCTCTTTCTTTTTCTTTTCCTCTTTATCCGAGAAGTCGCCTCTATCTGCATTTCTCGTCATGCCCACCCACAGGAGGCAGGTAGGTGATCACACTCACACACAACATACAGCAGGAGTAGGTCACATACGTGGAGCTGCTCTGAGACCAGCTACCTGTGGAGCTGTTGTGTTAAGTTGCTTGTCATGTTTTCACGTGAGCTGCCAGTTGAATGTAGAGAGATCAGAACCCCCCCCCCCCCCCCCCCCCCCCCCCTCATAAAGCAGGACTGCATGTTTCCATCTGTATTGGATGTGATGTCCAGGATGTGTGAGTGTCCTTTACTGTGTGGATTTCTACATGTCAGCCACACCTTCAGTGTTTGGGGCCTACATGTAACAATGTGCAGACTCTTCTGCAAGTGAGAATAACAGGGCTCATTGTTTCAGTCAGGTTAGATCGAAGCCTCCTCGCTGTCAGTGAGTCAGGATCACCACAGGTTTCTCTCTGCTGTCAGAACCCTGGCATTCATCGACACACCCCCATGTCATAGTTGTTCAGGATTCTTTTAGAGATAATGACCTTTAGGCACATATTCACGAGCGGGTGATAAATGAATGTAACCTTATCATATTAGATCATATTAGATATGTCACTCAAGCTGTTTATGTCAATTTTGAACATTTAGTCATATGTGTTTTCTAGCATTGTGTGATTTCTTCCTTGTTTATTTCCGAATATTATTATGATTTTATTCTACAGCCCAGTATTGAACTACTGGAACTAATGGGAGTGGTGAAAGAGAATGGCAGCGAACAGACTTCACTCCCTCCGGTGGTAAGAGGATTTCATGTGTCCACTGTGAGACTACGTTTTACCCACTCTGATTTATAGAGGTCCATAAAATCATATCATTTGTGTCTCTAAGCACACTCTACGCATGTCCTACGACTACGTCCTGGTTGCCAAGACAATTGAAAACCAGGAGAGAGCGGCTTTCAAGAAGCAAACTGAATACATTGAAGAATTGAAAAAAAAGAAGATGAGAGTCACAGTGAGTCTTTGTTAACGAGAAAAAAAAGAGTCTTTTTCCTCTTGACTTGATTTGTTCATTCATCTTGTTTGGGTTTTCCGTCAGAAAATCATAGACGACGATCTCGTCTTCTACGGGATTCAAGCGCCAATGGAGGTTTTTGAGAAGTACAGGTACCTGCTCAAAGTGTCGGATGCTTGTAACTGGAGCTCGGATCAGAGCTTTGTGCCTCTGAGCACCAGGTAAAATATGTTGCTGTTGCTATTTCTGGCATTCCAAATAATCACATAGACTATTTAAAGCATCCATTATTGTTTTATGTTTCATTTGATCTTATCATCACAAAGGACAATACTTCCCTGTTTTATAACTATGTGGAGCGAGTATCATAAGCGTAAGAATTGTATAGTCTCTATGAACTCTCAGCTAACCTGTTCTTTACCATAGCTCAAAAAAAAAGACAGACTTTTTGTTTTTTATTGTCTCTTGCTTTAAGTTAAACTTTTAATTTTCTGATGCTTGTGTCCTATTATCAGGATAAGGATCGTCCACTTCATTTTGAATCACACCCCTATCCATTCAGGAGGTGAGAAAGACTTATCCGATTTATTTGTAAGATGCTTTGCTTTGATTCGGGCTTCTTACATTTCATATCATTCTTCTTATCTATTGATCTTCCAGAGGCCCTGCATGATCTCATGAAGATGAAGGTTTTTGAGGCGAAGTTCTGCTTACATGAGGTAAAACTTATTGAACTTTTTATTATTTTGACCTTTTACAGGTGTGATACTGTCACTATATCTCTTACATCAAGGTAATTAACATAGTCACTCAGTGAGACTTCATCATAATTACTTCAACATGAATAATTCAATTAAACCAGTGTCTGCCATTATTTTCTCCTCAGGGATCCACATATTGTTTTGTTAAAGAAACTCTATGTAACTTGTCTATGTGTAGATAAATCTATAAATGCATACATAGATCTGTGAATGTTTAAAATATATATAGATGCTTACATTGATCTGTGAATGTGTAGATAAATCTATAAAGCCTACATAATGATTAGTGGCTAAAAATGTTTTGCTCTAAAAAGCTGGAAATAAAGTTTTATTATCAGTTGAAACTCACATTTTTAGTTTTACAGGTAATTTTTCCTGCATTTCAGCCATGTCAGATCTGCAAATGCTTGTGTTAACTTTTTCATATCCACAAAGTCATTACTCTTGAATTTGCTGGGCCTTATTCTGGGAATTTAAGTCAGTTAATCAGTTGGACGATTCTAACAGGAGATCATCCCCTCACCAAAGTTACATAAAGCAAGAACAGACATTCGGGGTGAGAAGTGGGAATGAAAGCGGCACCATTTCTCTCTATTCCAAGTCAGTGAACCATCAAATTAACATTGAAGCTGCTATTGTTTCACATGTTGCTGAAGTGTTTTGCTGCTCTGAGAAGCTTCTTAAATCCTGAAGTCAAACTTGGCAGGGTCCTTCCAAAACAATAGAGGGCTGCCAAAAAGTATTTATTGATGGAGATCTTATGCGAGACATATTAACACAGTGAGTCATCTGCTGCTGGGAATAAGTGGGCATATGTGTGTGTGTGTGAATATACTGTATATTGCTACATGTGCACTCATGTAAACATTGTGTTTACTGTATGTTGTGTTTACCAGTTTGTACACAGCTCCTCATGTTGGTGTTTTCCTTTCATTTCTCTGCTCCTGCTTCCAGAAAAAGAAACAGAAAGAGCTGAAGGAGAGCTGGGCACGATGGACAGCCTGTCTCCAAGGGCAACCCATAACTGCTGTCAGGTTTGGACTGCAACACAACAGCCTATTCATTATCCTGCTTTGTATACAGTTGCAGATATTGCAGCTTTATTGTTTACCATGTCATCTTACTGAGAAGCAGGTTCAAGGATTAGAAAGTCAACAATGAACATGTCACAGCCTCCCCCTCCACACAGACACACTCACACACACTCACGATGCAGCCTGTGTGTGGACTCATAATTCAAACATATGTACAGATTCAGTGGAATACTGAGTAAACAGCAGGACACAATGCCAATATTCTTTTTTTTTTGTAAACCAATGAAAATACGTAACCATTCATGTGAGTATCTTATCTGTCAGACAGAGATATGATTAGAGTTATTAACACAACATGGTGAGATTTACATAATCACTTCACCAATTAAGTTCTGTCAAAATCATTCAAGTAGCTGTTGTGTTATTGTTTTAAATACAAGACCAGAACATGCCTGTATTAAAAAAAGGATTACATTTATGTTGTAAAATTCTAAAGGAATACACTTTATGTCCGAACACATCATTTTTGGTTGTGTGTTTTGTGGCAAAAAAAATCATGTATGCCAGACATGTTAAGAATATGCATACAGTATGTACAGAAAACATGTATTGTAATCAGTAAATATAGTTAGACACAGTTTATCAGTATAGTATGATGGATTATTTGGTTAATTTAAGTTTTTGAGAATAAATTCATAATATTACAAGAATAAAGTTGTAATTTAAAGCTACGTGTCATGTTGGAGGAGGAATATTGTTAAAATGAGGGATGTGGAGCATCTTGTTAAGTTATACTTGAGTACAGGTTTTACAGATAACAAAACACTTTATATTTTGGCTCATCAGCACCACATTATCTGTGTCTCTGTGTGTGTGTACGTGCTCATGTCAGGAACTACTTTGGGGAGAAGGTGGCCCTGTACTACCTGTGGTTGGGCTGGTACACGTACCTGCTCATCCCTCCTGCCGCCATCGGGGTGATCGTCTTCCTCTATGGCCTCGCCTACTTCAACAGCTCCCCCCTCATGTAAGTTTCTCCACACCCCCATGGTATCTGTGTTCATAAAGAGTGCTTGGAGGCAGCTGTGGCCCAGGAGATGGAGCGGGTTGTCCACTAACCTGAAGGCCGGTGGTTTGATCTCCTCCAGTCTGCATGCTGAAGGGCGAGATATTGAACAGACATCTAATTGTATATTGTGATAGAAATGTGCAGCATATATTTGCGTTGTATGAATGTTTGTGTAGTAACACTGGTCACTAAGACTAGAAAAGTGCTATAAATATTTATTTACTGTTTGCACTGAAGTTTTCACTGTGTTGTAGAAAGGAGGTGTGCGAGGCTGACATAGTCATGTGTCCACTTTGTGACAAACGATGCAAAGTTTGGCATCTCTCCGACACCTGCACATATGCCAAGGTACATCAGTGCATTTCCTGTTAGACAGCTGAATGGTTCACGTGTCTGTCTGTGCTCACTGCTGCTCACGTTTCTCTACAGGTGAGCCAGCTGTTCGATAATAACGGCACTGTGCTTTTTGCGATGTTCATGGCTGTGTGGGGTGAGTTTTGTGTTTCTGTATGTCTATACTGTTAAAATTATAATGTATCGTCTGCATCCAGATCCTTGCTCAAGAGAATTTAATGGATTCATCTCAGCCTTCAAAATCCGCGTGATGGGCGCATTTAACAAAGATAACAGAAAATCAGGCTGCAGAACTCCTCTCCAATTCTGATTTTTGGCTGCACAGGACAACTTGCACAAACAAGTCTATTATCAGCCTTAAATGCATTTTATTCAACTGCCTGGATTTTTTCTGATCACTGAGGAAAGTGCTGCCAAGGAGATGCCACATCACTGAGAGCACCTACTTGTCCTGGCTACTCATATCTTAATCAGCCCTGGCCATCTGGCGTTGGGTGGGGGTGCTTGAGCAGTCGTCTATAAGAACAAATAATAATAATAATAATATTAATAACTTGATTTGTATGGCAATAATCTAAAAAAGGTTACAAAGTGGCTCACAAAAAAATTTGTGGGAAAAAGATAAATGAATTAAAATAAAAGGTTTTAGGGCCAAATCAATACATTATAAGGTCAAGACCTTAAAATGTATAGGATAACCCAATAGTTCCCACAATGAGCAGCACTTTGACTGTGAAGAAACCACCAGCAAAACCAGACTCAGTGTGGGCTGCCATCTGCCTCGACCGGTTGGCTTGAGCAAAAAAATGGGTGGTGGGAGGTGGGTGGTAAAGAGGAGAGAGAGAGGTGATAGGAGTTTGCCTGCTAGCTATCCGGGACAGAAGATTATTATTTCTGTTTTGTTTGAATTTAACTGAAGGAAGGTGAGAGACATCCATTCCTTAATGGCACTCTATGAGGACACGCAGGTGTCTGACATTGTCTGGCTTAGAAGACAGGTAGATTTGGGTGTCATCGGCATAGGAATGATAGGATATCCCATTAAAGTGGCTGATGACGTTTCCTTATGGGAGCATGTGCGGCAAAAATAGGATGGGACCAAGAATAGAACCTTGTGGCTGCCCCGCACATCAGATGTTATTTCCAGTGGAAACAGAAATGTCTCTTTCTGAAAGATAATAAAGATAAGACATATGCTGACGCACTGTGTTAGTCTATTGATGAGAGTGTTAAGATCAATGGTGTCACATTACTCCCCTGAGCGTTTATTGGAGTTTTAAATGTTAACGGCCTGTTTTGAAACTTCTTCTCATGATAATTCATGAAAAAAAAGGATTTAGGTAATGATGATTTACTTTAGCAGAGTTGATTTGCATTGGAGTACTGCCCCTGGCATATCCAAAGAAAAGTGATGAAGAAAGAGATTCAATGAGGGATTTGTGTGAAAAAAAAGAATTCACCAGGGACAGAAATGTGGAACACTTATATGACAGGAAGGAATCAGGCCAACTGAATGGAAGCCCCCTGCAATAAATGTTAAAAAACAATAGGTATTATCTGATAATTTATCTGAACAAAAGATCAAAAATCTCACATGATGCAATTCTCCATCAAAGAATCAGTTTACAGTCTGACCACAGAAGTAGCGTCAGTTCCTGCACTTTTGCTGTTAGTCAATTTTCTATTTTTAACAAGAATCCTCATGTAACATGTAACCTACACTATAAGGAAACTGAATCTCATTTGACTGTAAATTTGTGTCTACTTTGTTAAAGCACTCTACAATTTTTGACTAACCCTGTATTTTTCTTACAGACGTATGTAATATTTTCATACATTAATTGACAGATTAATTCAAAAAACCTCCCAAATATCCCGTAATACAGCTGTGTTTCTGTAATTTAACTTACCAGTGGTGGAGGAAGTAAATGTACAAATAAAAGACAAAAGTGTACCAAAGTAAAAGTACCACGTTTACTTTCTGCTTGACTAAATGTAAGTTTATATTTACTTTTAAATATACTTAAAGTATGAACAGTAAAAGTACTAGTGTTTCTCATCACTCTCCTCACTGATATAAATGGGGTGAAAATCAAATCAATATCACCAACTAAATGACCATAAAGTTGAAATTACTAACTTTCTATAAAACCTGAACATTATAGACTTTATGTAGGTTATCGAGTAGCTGCTGTGTTAGACTGCATTCGTTTTATCTTAGTTTAGCCTATAATCTGGTAACTCAGTGTAAATCCCTGTTTTTCACAGCAACACTGTTTTTGGAATTTTGGAAGAGGCATCGAGCTTCCTATGTGTGTGAATGGAAAGTGTCTGACTGGTGTGAGGAGGAGGTATGATAACTTTTATACATTGCAGCATATTTCAGTCAAACCTGGTCAGTACTCAATGTGGAATTCAAGGCTGTGTGTGTGTTTCTTCTCTTTTGAAATAAATTATAGGAGGAACTAATCCTAGAAATTGTGAACAACGCAAGCTGTGAACCCAAGAAGTACAAGCACTCCTACCTGCGCACCACGTTGGTTATGATCTGTGTCACAGTCATGGTGGGTGACTTGCTGTTTTGACGCTATATACATATTTTATGCTGGTAGAAAACCCTTGTTTTTACTAAGTTTACAATAACATTTGAACTGCGATAAAGATAAGAATCAGGTTACAGTATGGTTCAAGTTTCAGGTAAAACTAGATTGGCTATTATACCTCTGCCAAGGCCCAACCAGGTTTCACACACCCATAGGTGTCTGTCCTCTGAATATACCACATTTCTGTCATCAAGATCCTTGGAAGCCAACACAAGTACAGCGTGACCAATGCCTGTTACTGTGTCCACAGATACTGGTGATCATCGGCCTGACACACGCCTTGGTGGTTTTCAGGGTGATTGCAGCTGTACTATTGGCTGAGGGATCATGGGAGTTCCTGAGCACCCATTCCAACAGTGCAGCGATGATGCTGGGCGCCGTCCTCCATTACCTCATCATCACTGTCATGACACGGGTACACAGGTCTCTTAATGTGCGTCTGTGCCGTCGCTGTAACACTTGCCCTGCTCTGACCTCGACTTTGTCTTTGCAGATAAACAGGATTGTGGCCATGAAGCTGTGTGACATAGGTTTGTTCACGTTCAGTTTCATATTTGAAATGAAGGCTGTTGAGCTGTGCTTTGTTCAGGAATGATTAAACATTAGCTCTAAAATATCCTGTGACGTAGGCCTACAGCTTTTGATATAGAAGGATGTTAAACGTTAAATGAGCAATAGTTTAATCACCAGTAGCAGTTGTCAGTGCGTGGGGAGTGAAGAAAACAAATGAGTGCTGCAGCAGTACGGCAGGTAATCAGACAGAAAGCAGATCAGAGACAGATAACACAGCCTAGCAACAGGTTTACACAGGGAAATAGCTTCTAATACACAGTAGCAGCTTGACAACACAAATGATGAGGAGAGAGACTGAAAGCTGTCGTCTGTTCAGTCCCTCAACTCAAAATCATCGACATACACACTCAAGAAAGAGCTGCTGGTAACAATTTGACTTACACAGTGTCTTTATTGTGCATTATGAGGGCGTTGCTCAGGGCGTGGGTGGACATTGGAACTGGGCCACCATATCGGAGTAGTTGTAAAGATGCATAAAAGCTCAGGTGATATTCAGAGCAGGGAAACACACAGCTACAGGTCAGATGAGACATGTCAGGACAAAAGTCATTCAAGAAGATACGTACATATGAAGAAAGAGTCTGAGGCAGAAGACGATACAAACACAGGGCTCTGTATTATTTTGTCATGTGGAGTATATCTCAGCTCCTCTGTATCCTGTGTGGTTGTGGTCCATGGTGTATTTTTGCCTTGGACCCACTGAAAGCAGATCGTTTGACTTGCCATGGCAGGAGAAGCATATTGAGTCTAAATGCCTCATATCAGAGCCCTGGAACTGGTGCATGTGATTATAATGATACTGTCACTGAAGGTATCAGATACACATGTGCTGTACCTTCTATTACAAGGCAGATGCATGTGTGAAAAAGCTCTATTTGGTGGAGTGAAGCGCGTCAAGCTCAACTGGATTTTATAAATATGACTGTAGAAATTAAATTCATTTAAAAAAACAACCTCAGATTTTACTTCATAGATTATTAGATTTAAAAATGCAAACATCTTATCATATTACAATAATGTATGTACTAAATATGCAATTCTGGATACATATTTAGGTTAAATCAGATGTTAACTGAGGAACTAGAGGAGGTTTAGGTGAGACTGAAACTGTAATAGGGCTTCTGTTTACTTTGGGACATTGTGCCCTCCACTGGCCAAATAGTGAAATGCAGGCATGCTAACACACTGACCTGAGGTCTGTCTTTACCAGAGGAAACCAGATCATTCACTGCCACAGAGAAGAGTTTCACTCTCAAGATGTTCACCTTCCAGTTCTTCACCTACTTCTCCTCGCTCTTCTACGTGGCCTTTTTCCTCGGCAGGTGAGAACTTGAATATTTCAATATTAGAGTTCAGCCACAATGTCAAAACCACTGACCACTGACCTATGGGATACTATATATTAGGCATCAAGTGAACAATCACTTCTAGCAGTTGATGTGTTAAGCAAAATGTGTAATCATGAGGAACTGTGTGACTAACTGGAACTACTTAATAAAACAACAAGACAAAAGTGGTCAAAGGTGTGATCTCATCCCTCAGGTGTGGGCTGATGGCTGTGATGCAAAGCTGCCAGAACACACACGCACATCACAGTTTAACAAGTATGGGACTGCACAGCCACAGACAGTGTGAGTCCCCAGGTCTTTATGACCTGGTGCTATAAACTTGTGTCGATCCACACTTTCGCTTTCCAATAATCATTTTGCGCACCTAACTACATTACAGCACATCCTCTGTTGTAAGCTATAACATTCTAAATGTATTTTAACAAACTAAAACAATAGAAACATAGCATTATCCTCTATTCAAACACTAACATAGAAACGAATCAGACTAAACTGAAGTGGACATGGCTCCTACACTGCAAACATTGTTTTAGGAACATGACTAAGAGTCTAAACTCCTCAAGATTTCAATTCAATTGAACATCTGTAAGAGAAACAGGTCCTGTCCATGGAGTCCCCACCTGCAACTTACAGGATTTAAAGGATCTGACGATCAAATCTTGGCATCTGTAGGTTTTAATGTCGTGGCTCATACTGTGTCACTGTGTTACCAGAGCAGCATGATAATCCCTTGTTTTTGTGACTTTCCCACCAGGATAAATGGTCATCCTGGTGGTTATGTACGAATCGCAGGGAAATGGAGGCTTGAGGAAGTGAGTGAACGTCTCTATCACACTTAAAACTGCATTTCATGAGTAAATATTTAATTTTCCCATGAACTTTTAGACGCAGTGATATTGTATCTGATTCAATTCCTAACATTTCCTTCTCTTTTGTGCAGTGTCACCCGAGTGGATGTCTCACAGACTTGTTCATCCAAATGGCCATTATAATGGTTCTCAAGCAAACCATTAGCAACGTGATGGAGTTCACTGGCCCGTGAGTATAAAGCATATTTTTGCTAAATAATGTACATGTCCAACGTGACAATTATTTTCTTAAGGTTACATTCCACGCTGTTACAGTTGTTTGTTTTGTGTATCAGCTGGTTCTGCAGGTGGTTCAAAAGGAGAAAAACCCGGAAGCTGCAGAGGAAATGTGCTCACTGTTACCTGAAAAACGAATCAGAGGACAACTACGGTGCTGAGATGTGTGATTTTTGCAAGCTTCGAGACTGGGTCAGCAACTACCGACTCAATGATGTCAACTCCTTCAGTTTGTTCAATGAGTTCCTGGAAATAGGTCTGTACTCTGCAGAAAGCTTCAGAACAAAAACAGTTGATGTAATAAATAATACTGTTTGTCTTCGCTCTCTCCTCAGTGATCCAGTTCAGCTTTACCACCATATTTGTGGCAGCGTTTCCTCTCGCTCCTCTTCTAGCCCTGATTAATAATATCATTGAGATACGCTTGGACGCAATTAAGATGGTCACTCTGGAGCGGAGACTGGTCCCCAAGAAAACCAACGATATTGGTGAGGATCACTGATGAACGTTTGTAACTCTTAGTCAGCACTATGGCAGTAAAAGAACAGTTTAATCCTTTTTTGTGTGTAAATGGTCTGAATACCATATTTCAAGATATGACATCATCAGTCTTTCCTTAAGAAATCACATTTCATGATTTGAACCTGTTTGAATCCCTCATCCACAATTATCATGTGTGGTCATATATATTATATATTATCTGCTGACACAATGTGTGTATTTTCACCTTCATGTATATCAATGTATATATATGTGTGTTTCCTCATTTTTCCAGTTTTTCAATATGATATACATATGATATACAATAATTTGTCATCCAGCTATTTTATCTTTTTAACATTTTGAAACACAGCTTCATATTTACAAGTTCTTGAAATCCATCTTCCAATGTGTCTCTGGGGTCTTTCTTATTTTTACACATTACCAGAAATGTGAGTGCCTTATTAAAAAAAGGACTTAATATCGTTGTATTTCATCTACACTAATATAGAATAGAATAGAATGCCTTTAATGTCATCACACAATGAAGCATGGCGAAATTACAGCAGCTACCACTGAAAGGTGCATTTAGTGAAAAAAGAAATAAAATATAACAATAAAATAAGCATGTTTACAGGACGTTAAAATCTATACAAAATAGTGCAAAGAGATGTGCAAGAGGAGGTAGTTGTGGTTGATTGTAGTGCAAAGTAGGTAGTTACAAAGTTACAAAGTAGGTAGCTGATATAGCAACCAAGGTTATTAATTTACCTTGTTAGTACTTTAGATTTTCCTAGTTATTTACAACATTGCCTAATTAGATCACATCAGTCACGTCATAAAGTAAATCACCTTGATGTCTTGTTTGCATGTTTTTCCCTCAGGTGTGTGGATAGACGTGTTGGAGGCTATCGGGGTCTTAGCCGTCATTGCTAATGGGTTGGTCATCGGCGTGTCCTCGAACTTCGTCCCTCGACTGGTGTACCATTACTACTTTGGCCCATGTGCTAATAGCACAGCCACAGATATTGAGTGAGATGTGTATTCTTTTTAGAAGTTGTTTTCTCATATTGTGAGCAACACATTCTTTGAATACACTCTTCTTTTTTTCTTTTCAAGCTGCATGGCTGGCTACATCAACAACACTCTCTCCATTGCACGAATGGATGACCAGATCATACGCAATGAGTTTTCAGCCTATCAGATGACCACTCCTAACGGTTTAAATGTCTCGTCCTGCAGGTTTGTTCTGTTTTAAATGTATTTGTTAATTACAGCCTAAGAGCCTCCAACGGTAAAATGCTGACAGTTTGTTTGCAGTTAGCCAAAGTCAAAACATATAATTTATAACTAACAATAGATTTGAAAGCTGTGATTCTTCTCACCCCCACTGTTACCTGATCACAGACCTCTTTCTGGATGGCCATGAATGCATCTTGTCAATATTTTAAAAAATAAGATTAAAGATCAAAATGGGAAATAACATCAGCTTTCTTGTCTTTTTCTCTTCACAGCTATAAAGACTACAGGAGTAACCAGGACTACAGTTTAACCCCACAGTTCTGGCTAATATTAGCTGTGCGCTTTGCATTTGTCATCCTCTTTGAAGTAAGCCATCTTGCATTGAGATAATTGGAAATGAACTGATGATTTTTTTTTAAAATGTTTTCACAACACCCCCACAATAGACCAGCTTTGTCTTATTTCAAACTCAGATGATCAGAGTTGAGTTTCAAATATGTCAAAAGAGTGAGACAGACCATAACAATGTTACCTTTAATGAAAGACTGCATTCCTAACCGTTACGTCTCTGCTTGCAGCATGTTGTCGTCATATGCAAGTTCATTGCAGCCTGGTTTGTGCCGGGTGCTCCCATTCAGGTCAAGAACGACAGACTGTTTGATAAACTCAACAGACTGAAGGAGGAACTCAGGTCAGTGTCACATAGTATGTGGTTGGACTGCTGTGCCAGCTGTTTGCCGCTGGTTATCAAACTGACGTAACACAGTGTAACATGTGCCTCTTGTGATTTTGTTAAAATGGCCCTCAGTAGAGCACAATCCTCCACCAAGGCCTCACCACATTGCACACACATAAGTATTAGACCCCTAAATATGCCAGATTTTTTCATGAATTATTCTCCTCAATTCTGAATATTCAGTTTTCTTTTCTTGGGTCTTAGTTTCTTTGACAGAGATGATACAACTAACCAATCTTTGCGTTTGTTCCTTGCAGGTCATTTGAAGTGTGACAGCATCCTGTGGACAGGATTCCAGTTTTGCCTCGTGCATTTAAGTGTCCAGACTATCAGTGTTGAGTCAATTTCAAAGCCATTCATCATCTCTGTGAAGAGTTCAGACGGAGGCCTCTCTCTTTCTCTTATCGTTTGCATTCAGATGTTAAGCTATTGGGTTTCTCATCCATGAAGTGGACTTTGAATACAGAAAAATATTTCTTGAAAAGAACAAGTGTACAGAAGGAAACAGATTTTACTGACCTTATCTGAGATTATTCTTATTCTAGGAATGCACTGACAGCTTTCTGTTGGATCTCTATATATGTGAGTTGTATGTGAGTGTTTTTATTGAAAGCCTACAGATAATTTATACTGCTACTGCGAATACAGTACCGATCGTGTGTTAACATGTTGCCTTATATTGTAAGAAACGCTGTGATGATTGTTGCATTACTGCAGATCTGATGGAGTCTTTTGTAAATCAGACATGACAATGTTTAGCCTTATAATATTTTGTATTAACCAATAAAGGAAACTTTTGTCCTTATGAAATGTCATGCAGTTATGAAGTGTGTGATAGATGACATTTGAAAAAAACTATTCCTCCTGGTAGTGTGGAAATACACACACACACACTTATACACATATATACATATATATTTACATATAATAAAACACATATACACATTTATATATGCATACATACAGTATATACACATATAATATAAAAGATGTGTGTATATTAATGTGTATATGTATATATAAACTCACACATTCATATGCATATAATATGTCTGTGTTTGTATATGTACAAATGAATACAATATATAAACATAGAAACACTACACTGTACTGTAAAGCATAGTCTGTGTATATATACAATTTGTACAGGTAACTCTCTACCGTTTAAGAAGGGCTTGTAACATGTCTTTTTTAAAGGTAAATCATTTACTAACACTTCATACAAAAGTTATAATCCTTCATAATGCTACTATTTATCTACAAATTAAGACTAAATGATTAAAACCCCTTTATTAACAACTTATACCTGCATTATTCATCAGTTTAAACAAAGTGAGAAACTTAACTACAATTAGTCGAAAGTGAAATATTTAATGTCATCAGCTCCCCTCGCCTGATTTACTGTGGTAACATGGAGCTCCTGACACTATGTTGACATTTTTAGGGACCCTTGTACTTTTACTTATCTTTGTGTGCAGCATATCTGTCCCGTGGATAAAAGAGTATAATGTTAGAGAACCCAAACAATTTATTATCACATTCCTGTTTATAACCCCATTTTTTCTTAACTTATTATTATTACCATATTATATTCTTATTTATTTATCTACTTTTTCTTGTGCCCTTTGGTTATTATTGTGTGTGAGTTGGGAGGGGGGTTCCGTTGGGTCAAGCATGTAGATAAACAGTGAATTTACAGAGATGTGTTACTCAAATCCAGAAATAAACCATGTTCAAGTGAAATCTTTATTATAGGAGTTTCACCGCAGCGCAGGTGGAAGTCAGAGCTGACGCCACGTGACCAGGGGGAGCCAATAGGAATGTGAGTTTCAGGTCCGTCCAGGTGCAGACCAGCTCTGCTTCATGTTTCCAAACTGTCATTAACTGTCAGAGGAGGCGATGTAGAGACGAGACTCATCCACGTGTCAGTTCATCTCTCGCCGGAGGACGGAGCCTGAGGAGCAGAGCTGCGGCTCATGGCGACGATTGTAGCCGCTCTCATGCTGCTGAGCACCGGCTCATGGAGTCTCCTCTGTCAGGGTGAGATCTTTTTATCTGACTCCATCAGACAGGACAGATGTGCTGACAGATTTAAAGTTACATCATGTGAATGTGTTCGTAGCTGTAAAATATATTCTAGGCATGAATCTCTGTCATGACCTTTATATATAATAATAAACCGCAGGGTCACATGCTGTCGCTTGGCAACACAAGGACCTGACCTGTACTTTGGACCCGGAAGTGTCCGTGTGTCATAGACACTGCTTAAAAAAGTCAAAATTAAAAATTAAGTCAGAGAAAACCAGAGAGAGCAGTTGTGCAGGTTGTTGGTTTTGGTCACGTGGTCACGATGTGCGCATGCGCTGAATATATATATATATATATATATTGACCAACAGGTCCATTATTATCGGGGCGTTAGTTTGATTTATAACTTTCTATTGAGTCCTGTTGTTTGCACTGAACGTGACTTTCAACCAGATCAGAAGTTTTTATCTATCTCAACTAAACACACATCAGCTCAGAGGGTGAGAGAGTAAACAAGATCACCGTCATGCTCCATTACACTCTCTGTTTCCTGAACTACACTGGAACTCTGAACACAGTCTTCTGTAGAGTCTGTAACCACACACTGCTGTGTGAAACTATTTAAAGGGATTTGAACGTCGTAAGTATTTGTTCCTGGAAAGTAGAAATGCATCTGCCCCAATACTTTTCTTAAAGCGATAGTTCACCCAAGAATGAAAAATCACTCATTATCAACATACCACTATGTCGATGGAGGGGCGGGTGAAGTGTTTGAGTCCACAAAACACTTTGGGAGTTTCAGGGGGTAAACAGTGTTGCAGGCGAATCCAATACAATTGAAGTGAATGGTTACTACTTCAAACGTAACAACATAAAACAACAGAAATTATCTCCATACTGCTGCTGTGGTGTCATCCAACTGTCTGTAAGCCTCGACTTTTAAATTTGACTCTAAACGGCATCATCTGCACAATGTTTTTTAACCTAAATGTCCGCTGCCGGAAGTAATGATGCTGCCGTGCACCATTGGGTGAGAGTGTGTTTGTGCAAACATGAGAGAAATTCACCCTGGACAGGTCACCAGCATATCACAGAGCCAACATACAATCATTCACTCTCACGTTGGCACCTACAGTCAGTTTAGAGTCTCCAATCAACCCAACCCCCAATCTGGATGTCTTTGGACACCTGCAGAAAACCCATGCAGACACAGGAAGAACATGCAAACTCCTCAAAGAAAGACCACCACCCAACCGGGATTTGAACCATGCTGCAACTGGTCTATATCCTATAGAGTTACAAATTAGTTTTTTATCTATTCGTTGCATTTATTTAGGAACAGTGGGATCGCTGACACAGTTTTTAAGGTTATAGCAGGTTCTTGGAATAAGGGAGCACTGGTGCGAGTAGAAGGATCAGAATAATTTTTGGAACAGAAAACCTTGCATTATTTCATCCCTAACATAAAAACCACTGTGTAATCACCTTCTGCTTTTGCATTTGTAGCTCAGACGTGTGTTGATAAGAGCAGGTTTAAGGAACTGGTGATCTACAAGGCGCAGCACCAGCCTCCATATCGGCTGAACTGCCCTCTGGAGCCTCTTCAGCCGTGGCTGACCTGGCAGAAGGACTGTCAGCAGCTCCACCATCAGGAGGGGAACGCCTACCTGGAGTTTACCAGCCTCACCTTGGAAGACCAAGGGAATTACACGTGTATGCAACAGGGCAACAGCTCAGCCTCATTCACTGTGCATCTCGTAGTTAAGGGTAAGTATTGCTTATAGTTTTATGAAGTCACAAAAACCCTGATACTGTAATTGTGCAGCTCTCGTGATAAGCTATTATTTGCCTCTGCAGTAAACGTAGAGTTTATATGGAGACTAAAGGGCCTACTTAAATCCACTGGCTGCACCTGTATGGGGACATTTTGTTTCAGCGAGCCCAGCAGCTGCAGTCTTATTAGGCTGTGTGATAAAGGCCTCTATTGTTTGCAGCTCCAGCAGTGAACACAGATAACAGTGGTATGTCTTTACACAGAGCCCCAGTGTTCCAAAGCACCTGCATTTAAACCGAATGGAGGCCTGAACAGACTGTGGGGGAATGTGGGAACCTCTGTGACACTGAACTGCACTGCTCTCCTCCTCTGGGACAAAAGTGAAGACCAATGTGACACCACGCTGCAGTGGAGCAAAGATGGTCAATCGCTCTCCAACCTCACTCTTTACACACAGAACACCTCCTCATGGTGATTTTACGACTTTTACAACATTGCTCATCATGTTTTGTTTGAGGGTGATGGTAACACAGAGTATCTGTCCTGCTTATCAGGTCTCCTGCTGCCGGCCAGCTGATGGTGAACAGTGTGTTGGTGATAACCCTCAAGGAGCTTGAGGATTTTGGGCTCTACAGCTGCACTTTGAGGAATGTCTCATCAGATTTCAGCTTGCAGAATTCAAGTAAGAAAACTTGAAATAGGTGCTGGGTTTTCAATGTTCTGCATCTTTTACACACCGATAAAATAAAATGAAAAACAAACAATAAGACAAACTTGACAAAGCAGATCAGAGAGAATGTGGGGACAGAAGACCCAATAATGCAGCACAGAATATGTCCTGTAGTTTATCTAAACCAAAAATCACATGATACTGTACTTGTGATCAGTGTATTTAAACTATAGTCTGTATATAAAGACGGATTACAGGTCTCCACTTCTTCACACTATCCAGAAATGAAGCTAAAATACATCCTGGGTATAAACACTGCCATCTCGCCCATTTGGAGCCAGAGTCTGCACAGCAGTGATAGGGGATGGAGCAGTGATATCGAGGTCCCGTCGATACACAAGCTCAACAAATCGTGACCCAGGCTCAGCTTTCAATCATGAGGCTTCACCTTGTTTTCAAATTCAAAACAACTTTAATTGTCCCTGAGGGCATTTCTTAGGGCACAAAGAGCAAGTCAATACAACAAGTAAGAACAAGAAGGAAAACAACCATGACATCAATGTCCAAGGACACTTGAAAATCAGTGCAGTATACTAACTGTAACGACCTCAGACAGGAATGCCGGTGGACTCAAATGCTCGACTCAAAAGCAGGTAGCAAATATAACAAAGGTTTATTTCTGGTCTAAAAGTACACAAACAAAAAGCGCTCTCTTGGAGGATCAAAAAAGTAATAAATCGAAACACTTGCAAAGCTGTGAGTCAAACAACAGATCATAAACTTGAAAAGACAAACAAACTTGGCTTGGCGGCGAAACTCTCATGGAAGGAACAAGACGAACTGGCACAGGACAAAAGGAGACGAGGACTATTTATACATGAGGAAGGGGAAAACAGGTGAAATCAATCAGGGGCGGGGAAGACGATCACACAAAGGGAGGAAGTCAGGGTCTGAAACGAGAGGGAAAAGGTAAGTACAAAATAAAACAGGAAGTGCACGACGAGACTAGACATGAGTGAAGTTCTACTTAACACAGAGTGCTCAAAACACACATGACTAAATGTGGACAAAACACAGGCATGACATAACTTAAAACATGAACGTGAATAAACTTAACATAATTGACGAGACATAACACTAACATAATGTATATGACTGTAAAAGGACGGTGAACAGGATAACAACTGTAAAAAATATAGATAAATACTGAATGATTAAAGTGATCATCATTGAGATAAGTAATGGAGAATTACTTACAGTATATTCATAGCATCAAATGAAAAATAAAAACCAAATGTAGCAGAAAAAATTACACTTGAACAAACACCAGTGTCATAAAAACTAACGAAAATGACAGAAACCATTTTTGAGAAAAAAAAACATTTGATGTCTACTGACTTTTTAGTGTGGTCCATGTCCCATCAATTAACATGGCAGAGGGAATTATGACCTATACTGCAGCCAGCCACCAGGGGGTAATCAAGACATTCCCTTTTGGGAAGCTGTCATGTTGCCTCACAGCATGTAAGCCCATAGCAAGGAGCCTGGCCCAGCATTTCATATGTCAGCGCCAAGTTCAGTATCGTTTTGATTTTCAACATGGATTCATTTCAAATAATCTCATCTGTGAACCAGTAATGCATCAATCATGTGATTATTCAGACACACTCTACACAACGAACTCATCTATTGTTTGCTTATTTTCTTTGTATTATGATTTTTGTGTGTGTTCAGACAGACCCAGCCACACAGCTGCTGTTGTTGCTGCCGTCGTCCTCCTCCTCCTTCTGGCTGTAGCTGCTGTCGTGTACTCCAGGTGTCACCTCAACATCAAACTATGGTACCGGAACTCCTACGGAGACTATGAGCTCAATGGTGAGACTGATGCTGAGGTGCCAATAAATACCGAAAATAATGCAGCAGTGAAGCCGAACTTCTATGATTGTGTTTCTCTGTGTCATCAGACGGGAAATTATATGACACCTACATCTCCTATGTGAGCAACGACTATGACAGGAAGTTTGTCAACTTTATTCTCAAACCTCACCTGGAAAATAAAAGTGGCTACAAAGTGCATCTCAATGACAATGACATCCTACCTGGTGGAGGTCAGTTCACATTCTCATACTATTTTACAAGGATTAAACTGCATAAATATCCCTGTAACCACCACAAATAATATTTCTCGTGTGGTTTTGGGTCCAATATGTTGATATACTGTGTCAAAGTGAAAAAATATATATTTTTGTCATATGGGCGAATTAAGCTGAAAAAAAGATTACAAAATATAAAGAGGCAAAATGAAAAAAGTGTTAAACTGCCAAAATAGTCAAGGACTCTTCAGGGTTAATGTGCATTTTATCTTGTTTATCTTGCTTAATAATCAGAGATACTGGATTCTGGGTTGATGTGGTTTGCCACTTACAAATTTGCTTCTTTAAACAATACACCATGTGTCTCCAGAACCTTCTGCAGAGCTGTTGATGAACATGAGTCGCTCTCGGCGCCTCATCGTGGTGCTCTCTCATGCTTACCTTGAGCAGGACTGGTGCTGCAGTAACTTCAGGTCAGACTCACAAACCCCAGTCAAATTATTATGGCATCATTACAATGTACCAAGTGTTGTTGTGATGTACCTCGGTGTCTGTGTGTATACATGACACTGTTGCTGTGGGTTTTGTTTAGACAGGGCCTTCTGCACTTGTTAGAGATATGTCAGCGGCCCATCCTCATCATGTTGGAGGGGCAGTCCAAACGCATGAGGCCTGAGGTGAAGGAGCAGCTGAGTGAGCAGCAGCACTGCCTCACTGTTCTCACCTGGAGACACAACTCTGTGGTAAAACCTGTTACTGCTCTCTTGACAGAAAGAAAGACTTTTGATCACATCTACAAAATACAAAAATACACCATTATTATGATTCTGTACTGAGTAGTATTTAAGTCATTACTCTTTATGCAGAATACCTTATAAATGTTATACCTGACATCAAGGTTCTGCCCCTTCATCTCTCTGCCCTTTGTGTGAAGGAATTAAATGTGGAAAATTATCTTGATGATGATTTGACTATTAAACATATTTGTAGATCCCTTTAATCACCTGAAAACATGTGTTTAATTTCCTCTAAAGCATTAAATATTAACCACTAAAGAAGTAACAATCAGAATTAAGAGATCACTCAGGTAATCTGCTTCCTCAGGACTTTGTGGATGGGATCAGATTTTACACTGCAAATCAGAATAAAAACAGATGAGACAGTCTGGACAGTACTGTTACTTTTAAATCATTTGCTAACAACAACTTATGCAAGTGTGATTTTATTTTAGTAAAATGTGTCATTGGAATAGATATGAATATAAAAGTATAAACAGTACTATATAATATGATATAAGCGAGCAAGGCTAATTATGGTTCAAGAATAATGAATGTCTCAGTCAGACTCTAACAGCATGATGTTATATTTGGTCCTTCTGTTCACAGACTCCTTCCTCGGTCTTCTGGAAGGAGCTGGACTTATTGATGCCTCGCCAGGTCTCCTTCCACGCTGAGTACGCAGGTGACCCACAGACTATGCTTCAAGACGACAAAGACCCCATGCTGACCCTTGAACCCGACTACCTAAACTGCAACTCAGATGTTGACCCTGCTGGAGATCTGGGTAAGAGCAGCAGTCACTAATATTATATTAACTCCTTACTCTTAATAGGACATTGCAAATACCTTTGCATACATTAAAAATGCCATTTTTTTTGCACATGCAAATTAAAGAAACTTATTATAAAGTTGTACTAACTTGCACAAATTACAGTGAAAAGTATGAGGTTCTATGTAAAAGTTAATAATTCAGTACGACAAAATACTGGGCAAGTAATTTCATGTTAAACTACCTGACCATGACTCATGTCCATATTGTAGTAGTAAATTAAATGCTTGCCACCTGTGTGACTTTTATTCTACTTTCAACAACATGAGAACTAGAATAGAAGAAGTTACAGCCTTTACACACGTTTCAACAGACTGAACCTGGACCTGCATTTGTCCTAGTGTGAATCAACACAGATTTGACTGTAGTTAATCTTTAACTTCAGTATTAGGAAATCATCACCCGATTATCTTGTACATATCGGCAGTATTGACTTGTCTGTGATGTTAAAAACAGTCATTTAGACGTCTAGACGTGCTCTTTCTATCTGTTTATACAAAGCGAATATCAGTGTATCATGGCAGTAGTTTCATATCTGATGGGCAGATATGAAATCTTATCAAACTTCTCAGCAGGAAATACTACAGTTATATGTCACATTATCTTAATAAGTTAATAACGACACAGCTTAAACACCATAAAAGAAAAACATATTTGCATGGATTTTTGAATATTGATTTTTCAAGCTTTTCTCTTTCTACTGCAGGGCTCCGCCTCCCCGTGTACAAGGCTCTGGCCTGTAAAGCCCCCGTCCTCCCTGCTGCTCCCATCACAGCCACTGAACCCAAACCCTCAGACATCGACGTGTCCGACTTGGGCTCTCGCAACTACGGAGCCCGCTCAGACTTCTACTGCCTGGTCTCTGAGGACATATGAGCCGCACTACCCTCAACTCTGAAAATGACCACCTAGCGTGACTTTATATTTATCCCTGTTGAGTAGCTAAATATTTTCCTTTTCTTTATGATGTGTTGGTAAAAATCAAAATATTACAGTTTTATATTTCCTTTCACCAAAGACTGAGTTTGATGTTTTTGTATTTTGTACTGTTGTGAAAATATTTTAAATCTAAAGTTTGTGTCAATCAGGGAAAGAATCGACCTTAATTACTGTTTTTACTGTTTTAATCCATGAAGTTTGTTATAGTCGTCCAGCAGAGGGCAGAGTAATGTGTGTGTGTGTGTGTGTGTGTGTGTGTGTGTACCTGCAGAGAAAAAAAGAGCTGAAATAAGGGCGCAGCAGGGGAAGGTCTGGTATTGTTCCTGTCTGAGCAGGATCAAATATGTAAACAGGGAGTGGCCACCATTTCACCTTGTTAATGTCAGGATTTTTACAGCTACACAACAATAAAGGCTGCGGCACACACACACACGAGAAATGCTTACAAGACATTTCATTTCGACATTTGTCTCTTTATTAGTTAAAAATATCCAGATGATACATGTGCCTGAATACAACACAAAAGCAAATATGAGCAGTCAGTGTTTTCTCAAAACACAAACACAGTGACATACACACTATAGTTAAGATTATTTTTCTTTTACGAGTCAATTTAAATAAATTCAATTGGCCAATTGAAATAAATTCAATCTGAAAAGTGTTACATTTTGCAATTGGTCTTAAACACTAAACAAAGGCTGTCAACAAAGGTAAGACCGTATCCTTCCACCCGTGATTCACATTCACACCATTTATTACGTTAGACTAACAGCAGTTATATAAAACAAGAAGGAAACAGACTTAATGTTACTTTATGAGCTCTCTATGTTTTCACACAGCATTTTATAAGATGAGACAGATTTTGCAACTTTAAAAAGCCCACAGCTAAATGCAGAAGTCCACTAAAGAGGCACAATCTTGATCCCCAGATTTCTGAATCAAATCTATTTACATCTTTGCAAACTGTATATCTAAATATCTCTTCTGACGTACATTCACTTATAACTACACGTTATAATTTTGACACATATACACACTTTTATCCAAAAGGTAAGTACAAAGCTACACGTATTAAAACATGTCTGTGTAAAAGAGGAAGCATTATTTACAAGAAGAATGCCACATTAGTACCGACTGTTTTGTATTTAATGCAGTGGATTAAGTGCAATGAGAAGATAGAGGCACAAGTGTCCTGCATGTTGTCATTTAAGACTTTGACAAACGATTTTTAAAAAGGCAGATACACAAACAGCTGTTTACAGTTTTATCTGGATACATGTTGCCCTGGAAAAAAAATCCCTGATTCTGTACTAAACACACATACACAAACACACACACACACACACACACAGCTCCAACTAAGAGGTTAAGGTGCACACATTTGTATCAAGAGTCCACAGATGAATCCGTCGTAGCTGGATTTCTTACAAAAGTCCATTGACTTTTAAAACACACACAAAACTCTTTTCTTTCAGCAGGTAGATCCTCTATCACCGATGTGTTCATGTTCTTCTGTTATCTTTGGAATGAATTAAGAGTTTATTTACTGCTCTCCCATAGGGTGCTGGTAGAGTGCAGGACTGATGGGTGTTTAAGAAGTGGATGTGTACCACATCACCTGTCTTACTTGTTTTAAAGCATATCAGAAAAATCCAGTCGTGAGAACCCTTTCTGTAAAGCAAAGAAGAAAAACAGACATGAAACACAAAAAGATGATCGTGCAGGACTGTTTCAATTATTTCTCCACGTAGTACTTATACTTCACGCCACAGAGGTGTGAACGACAGCTCATTTGATGTTGAAGACCTGGAGTGACCTCTGAGCTCACAATGCAGTGTAATAATTCAGTGTTTAAATATAAACGTACATTTTTCACATGTACATATTTTTTTATTGAAGAATATATAATATAATAGTATATAATATATATATATATATATATATATATATATATATATATAGAGAGAGAGAGAGAGAGAGAGAGAGAGAGAGAGTCCAAAACAAACATACACACATTTTTTGTTATGTCGTTACTTGTTCATTAGGGAACAGTCAGCGCTGCACCCTTGGGTGGGGCAAGCTGTGATCTGCAGAAGGCAGTCAACCGAACGTACCCGCCTCACTGGGTGAAAGTATGTGTGTGTGTGTGTGTGTGTATGTGTTGAAAGAGCAGCAGATATATACAAGTTTTGAACATGTGCTGCCCAAATGATATGAGAACCACAGATACACACACACAAAATCTCTTCCACTCTCACTCTTTTTTCATGCTTCAACACTTTGACACACGAAACGAGTGCACACCAACACACGCACACACTCATAGATATTGGAATGAAGGTGGGGCCCCATACATAGAAAGTGCTCTACAGATCATTGTCAACACACACACTGTTCCTGCCAGTGTTTTCTTTTAAACTGAAAACATTGTGTAAATTTTACACACATTTTATATTTTTATTTTAAATGTTCAACATGTTGATGATGGTTTCTTTACTGTACTTTACACAGCATGCAACATGCAAACATGGGGAAATTTGACCTCTGTACTTAACCCATCCATGTGAACGGAGCACACACGGAACAGTGGGCAGCCATGAAGGCGCCTGGGGAGCAATTGGGGGTTCAGTGCCTTGCTCAAGGGCACCTCGGCAGTGTCCAGGAGGTGAAATAGCACCTCTCCAACTTCCGTCCATGCTGGACTTGAACCGGCAAATTGGGGTTCAGTATCTTGCGCACGGACACTTAAGCATGTGGAATGGAGAAGACTGAGATCGAACTGCCGACCTTCTAGTTGGAGGACAACAGTTGCCCAACACAGGTGTGTTTTTTATAAATATTCATATTGACAAAAATATAATGTGTAAATAAGCTGTAGTGTAACGATGACAAAGGTCAGAAGCTTTCTTCAGAAAAGTGACAAAATTCTTCTACGAAGAAGAATGAGAGTAAACTTTTAAGACCTTGATAAAAAAGTGGTTTTATAATATTGTACCTGAGCAGCCACTGAGTTTAAACACATCGTATTTATGACCTATATCATGGTTCAGTAATAGTTACAATGCTCTCCTGTGTTGATGTGATCAGTAAGTGAGTGAGTCCTTTCATCAGAAAATCAATGATTCTTGATTTTTGGGGGGCAATATCATTTCTACGTTGTCTCACCGCTTTGTACTGTCTGTGCAGTTTCTTGTACTGGTACATGTTGCAGAGAACTGTGGCTGCTGCTTTGGCTGCTTTCATCTTCCCAGAGCTGAAAAAAACAAAGATCCGTCACAAATGAGCTTGTGTGGGACGACAGGCTGCAACATTCTGTGCAACATTTAGTATCAAATGTAATGTAAATGTTTAAATATGTGTAGCAGGACTCATGATAACACATTTAACTAATACAGAATGTTTTATCAATCACCACGTTCAGACCTGGTGCCACTCGAGGCCTTGATGTTGACCAGTTTGGGCAGACCGCCGAAGAAGGTGATGTCTCTGGCCGCTAAAGAGCTGCCCGTCACCAGGTTGTTGAGAATACCACAGATGTTCACCACTACATCGCTGGACGGCTCCTTCTGGTGCCCATCTTCCGGCAGCTTGGTCACCAGGTTGTTTACAACCTTCGTCGCTGAATATAAAAATATGTATTGTTAGGATAACACTGCACATTCAAAGGCCTCGAAAACCTTTTTCATAATCAGCTTTTTACTATTAGAAATGATATGATGAACATGAACATACAGATTCCTGCCAAAGTTCAAAAAGTGTGTTGCTTCTCTACAGACTGCTGTCAATCAAATCTGATAAAACAACTCCTACACAAAAAAATATTAATAACTTCAAATTGGACATTCCTCAGAGGGGAACATAACACCAATAAAATAAAATACAACATTTCAATGCCATGAATTGTGTGAAAATTTCACAAGTAGATTTTCAGTTGCTTTAAAGGTTCAAATGGTCAGAGCTAATATTTGCTACCCTACAAAAAAGTGAAGGGGATCGCCCAGACAAGCTACAAGAAGGTAAACACATGTGAGAAGTGAGTCTTCTTCCAATGTGCCATATTTTTAAAAATGCAACATGAAGGAAAAATGGAAGACCAACCCATGTTGCCCTTGTCCTTGGCATGACGGGACAGATTTCGGAGGAGGCCTGTGATGGAACGCAGCTCCACGTCTTTGTTGGTACGTAGCAGGTCCATCAGCATTGGCAGCATGCGCTCCTGCTCCAGAGCCACCCGGCTCAGTACTGATGCCCACTGCAGGACAAAGAGGAAAATAAATATTATGAGACAAACTACGATCGTAGCATTTTAGCCTTTTCACAGGTGAACCGAAAAATATATGGTTCTTACCCTCATGTCTCCGGCTGTGATGTTCTGCAGAGCTCCGGCGGCTGCCTCGCGGGTGGTGGAGTTGATCTCGCACTGATGCAGCACGCGGTTGTACACCCCAACTATCTGAGGGTGCCACAGCCACTCCATACCCTTTGGCACCCGTGCCACCTCAGTGAAAGTGGAGAGATCCTGGTTCTTGACCTGTTGGAGGAAGGAACACAAAAGGAAACAGAGTTGAGATGGAGGTTCTGGTTCCTGGACACAAAAAGCCACAAGTTGAACATGTACGTACGTTTTTAGCTTTCCTGCTCTGAGGTGTAAAGCAACCAATGGCCTCGCCGTTCCCTGAGTCCTGAGCTCTGGTTGGTCCTTCCAGGCGCATCATGGCAGATGGAGGCATCTCATTGTAGAGCTGGTAGGAGAGGTTCCGCAAGACACACACTGCGTTTTCCACCCCCTAAGAGCACACACACAGATACACACAGTAAAGGTAAGATGTGGGTTGAAGTGATGCTGTTTGAATGAGGCTCAGTCTCCTCCGGTCTCACCTTGTCTTCTGCCTTGTTCGCATTGAGGGACGACTGGATGTAGTGGACCAAAGAGTCCACCAGTCCGTTGGTCTCTCTCATCTGCTGACGAGTCTTCTCGTTCACAGAGCTCAGATTCCTGCACACACAGTAATTAAAGATAAAAGTCAGTCAGGAGTCATGCATTTCATTAGATGCAAATGGAGCACAGCACAGTTTGGCTTGCAGGGGCTTTTCCACTTTTGGACCTATGCTTCACCTTCAAATTTTTTTTGATCAAAGCAATAATTTTCTAGATAAATAATTTGCAGAAAGCTTTGCAAATATTCCCCACATGCAAATGTATTCATTAAAGCCCTCAGGTGTGCACACAAACAGAGCAGAACAAAAGCGACTGGAGGCAGGAGCGATGCAGGCTTCTGCAAACAACAGTGAAGAGTAATGGGTGTGGTAAAAGCTCTGGTGGCTGTCAGCTGACACACGAGTTGACTGGACTGGTTTACCCGATGCAATGTGATCATGGGAGAAGAAGCAGGCGCAGATGAACCAGAATGAAAAAACTTGTTTCAGTAACACTTTGCAGCTGCAGGGATGGAACGGAGAAAAATATTGGTGCACCTGAGGCATCCAGTGGTGTTGTAGTAAATGTCGGCCTCGGAGGGGGACTGAAAGATGTCGTCGTAGTCTCCGCCGCCAGACAGAGGGATGAGGACCTTCTCGGTCAAATCAGGAAGGGTCTCCCGGGCCAGTTTCTCCTTCAGGTTGTCTTTGGATGAAAGATTCCACAGGATACCTGCACACACACACACACACACACACCAGGAACGTGTCAGCAACATCCTCATCTAGGATGTCAGAAGTCTTAACATTTTCATTTGAATCATTGTGAAGCATTTTGGGAAATACCCCTTTTGTCTTTCTTGTCGAGAATTACGTGAGAAGATGGATGTAGCTTCATAATCATAAAAATCTAATTTGAGCTGAACTCTGCCAAGATCAGAAACTGAAAAAGCACATCTGCTTTGTTATTTATCTCTTTCCCAAAGATTCTTTTCTCTGTACATGTGACACCGACACAAGCTTTCGCAGTCCAGTAGATATAAATCACTGGGGCTCAAAGGGAACAGTGACAGGAGCAGATACACTGTTAGTCCACAGGCCCAGACAACTCCCTCACACTCCTCCTCCTCACACACCCAATAGAAAAAGATAGCAGCTCCACCTCCTGCTCTTTGTGTGCTTAATACACACTGCATTCCTTTCACATCTCCACACTGTGGTGTCAGGGTTGCAACATCCTTCTTTTTCTGTAATTTTCGGGAAGTAATTGAGTGAGAAAGTGTGTTCACTCTTGCTGACAACAGGCGATGATGGCAGACGGAGACAAGACAAGAGGAAACTAAAATTATTCAGACCTGTGCTGTTAATGGCCGACAGACATAAATGTCAAATAAAGAGGAAATGAAAGCACAACCACAGAAAGAAAGAATGCTGATATAATGAAAAGAGTTTCCACTCCCTTTTAAAAAAAAATAAAACTGAGACTTTATTTACAGTAAACAGACTATCTGGATTCTCCTGCCATTCTTCCTGGGTGTGACTTTATATCCCTTTGAAACGCTACTGTCTGCTCCAAGTATTCCAAGGACACCACTGCCAAGATCATGTTGCATCCAAACACCAACTTATCAGCATTCAAGTCTGCTGGAGGTGAATGTCCACGAGAAATCTGCTCGGCTTGTCATCTCTTACTTTTGTCTGAAATCTGGGGTTTTCATACCTGTGATGTTTTTGTGGAGCTCGTCGTCGTTTTCCTTGAGCGCCTCGACCAGCTGCGGGATGCCGCCCTCTTCGATCAGCGCTACTTTATTGTCCATATTCTCGTAGATGATGTTGCGTGTGGCCCCAGTGGCGTAGCGCTGCACTTCCTGGTTCTCACTGTTGAAGAGTCTCACCAGCTCGCTGATGCCCTTCAAACGACGCACCTGAAGAAACAAAATCATTCTTTAATACTTTGTTTTTAACTTTCTCTTATTATTTGGTGTGCTTTTTTTATTTGCTTTAAAGAGAAACTAAGCATGAGAGAGTTCTGATGGATTAAAATCTTTATGTCATACAAGGCTTCTTTTAAATTCAGTTTCAGTTTCGTCTCATGTATTGTCTATCAATGTGCCCGGGCTGTATCCATGGCAGTGAGTAAGAGTTGCCAAATTCTTTTAACCATTCTGCTAATAGTGAGATAAAAAGATTCACAAACTGTGCATGTGTCTGTTTTATAAATATTTTTGAGCTGCTGAGATGATTTTGCCACATTTAGCTCTACCCCCTGTCTTATTTCACTATGCACTACTGTCTGCATTTGTTGGATTCTAATATGAAAGACCATTTCTTTTTTAGAGGAATAATTACACACTGACCACAAGTGTCTGCCTTTCCTCAATAGGCTAAAAGCTCTGAGGCGTAACTGAGTCATATCAGATAAGAGGTTTAATCTTCACTATATACAGTATCTGCCATTCAACATGCATACAGGGCAGAGTCCACATATGTTTACTGCCTGATTAAAAAAAAAGCAACGTCAAGCAACTGGAGCACCAGAATAGAAGCAAAGCTGTCTCTGCCTCCTGTCACCAAGGCTCATCCACCACTGGACGCCTACAGATTTTATGACTCAATGCGGATTGCACAGAGGAGAGACCTGGAGGAATTTGAACCACAAGTATAAAGTACCTCATGTTTGGCTTCGCTGTCGTTGTAACACTCATGTTGAATGTAGGCGGCGCCCAGAACCTGTAAATCTTGGTCAGAATCCCTCAGGTGTTGCACCGCTGTGAGCATGTCCAAGGAGGCGATCCTAGCAAAGAAGCAAAAAACACATTAAAACAAAGAATGTAAAACATTTGAATAATGTTGCTACGCTGCACTCTAAGATAGCACAAAATACTGCATGACCTCTGGATGTTCCAGTGAAAACCAACAGAGCTGCTGCAGTGATTACTGTAATCATTCATGGATGATTTGTGTCATGTCTGAGAAATTGTTGTATTTTTTTCGCTGGTCTGTGAAACGGCTCGGCTAACCACACACTGCGGGATGTGTGAAATGCAAGGACTGAAAGTAGGCTGCCACACCCAAAACCTGTTCCTCCACCTCCTGATCCACAGCTCCAAGTAAACGCACGCACGCGCACGCACACACACACACACACACACACACACACACACACACACACACACACACACACACACACACACACACACACACACACACACACACACACATAGTTGATAGTTGTGACGGCATCATACTGGTGGATATAGCTTCACTCTGCTACCGCTGACATCTCAGACACATTCAACAAGCTGAGTCACCAGAGGGAATCCAGCCGTCATTTCTGTCACCGAGGATTATGAACTAATTAAAGGATTCAGGATTATTATATTGGCATTTATTGACAAAATATATAGATTCATATTTTTCTTACATTCAGTAACTAATTAAAATAATTTATTAGTCCAGTCTATTCTAAACCCATTCCCAAGTTTCAGTTACACCATCAGGATGGTGCTGGGTGGTGATCAGGATGTGGCGCAGATGAAACTAAACCCAAGTGCCAGTGTCATAATAAAGGAACATGTTGCCAGTGGTTTTAGGGCAATAAAGGCATGGAGGATTAAGGTACAGTAAATAAACGTTTGGCTGAACAGACGGTTTACTCTTGGTTCTGGCCGTTTCTTATGACTTGATCAGAAAGTGCCAGAGAACACTTATGAGCATGCACAGGTGAGTTGTGGCTTGTTTTGAAAGCTATTTATCCACCGCGGTGTAGAAAGTTTACATCCAATAGTCGATATATATCAACATGATGATGTTCAACCTACCATAACACACATAATAATAATGTTAACACACGCAGGATCTGTCAATAATGGTGTGAGGACATGAAATGGAACGACATCTTCAAATGAAAAAAACACTGAACGTGTGAGCATCTCACCCGCTGAGATTCCCTATGCTGGCTCCCATATCCACCTGCCCAGTGAAGATGTCCATGCCCCGGCCAACACTCTGAATGCTTTTGGATGACATGGCGCGGGACATGGTGCCTGGACGCTGCATCACCAAGTTCCCCTGGGAAGCCGAAGACATTCCGGAAGCAATAAACCCCCCTCTATCCACCATGTCCCCTCCTCTACTGTAGGTGCTCCCAGACATGGAGCCCATGCTCATGCGGTTTCGGTTTGTAATCCTGCTGATGGTGCGCTGGGCCGGGCCTTTTAAAGTATGTTGATGGACTATCTCCGTCTCCCCTCCTGTCATCCCTCCGCCACGGTTAAGAGTGCCACTGAGGGATCGCTGCATGACCATGGGGCTTACTTCTTGCCTCATCTGGGTGGTGTACCCGTTGAGCGTACCCTGGTTGAACTGGCGGTTGAAAGTGGCATCCCGTTCCGAGACTAAGCTGCCAGCGTCGCTGTTATCGACTATCCAGCTATTCATATGCAAGGGCTGCTGCCGCATTGTGTGCATAGAGAGGGTCTCTGAGTCCATTCGGGGATGGGGTCTGCTTTGGTAGCTGCCCACACGCATGTCCTCTCTGTAAAAACTACCACCACCACCAGCTCCAGCTCTAAATCCACCACCTCCAGCTCCACCACCTCCGACACTGATCTTGTGGATCTGGGCCAGATCTGGGCCGGCAGACTGGCAGCTGAAGCCCGACCTCTGGGATACACGAGGACCCTGAGGATGAAGAGAGGAGTAACTGTTACGATCAAATGTGAGCAGCACTGCCTTGTATTGAACTGTATGTGATGAATTTGTAATGAGTCACCGGTTTCTAAATGTGATCACCGACATGTCAGGAAACAAAGGTCATGGCCTCAGGATTCATCATTTAGGCGTGGGGGATTTTTTTTTACTGATTAAAATGTGACGTATCAGACCGCAATTAGAAATCTACAAGTTAACGTTGATTCACGCTTACGTTCAGAGCTCAAACTTAAGTGGAATAAAGCCAGCGTTTTCCTGTTGAATCATAAAAACAGAGGAATCTAGAGGGTGGACATGAAAACCCTGATCACATCACAGCCTCCTGTGAAATACCACACATGCTGAGTGCTGTGTGACCCACTGTGACACCAGCAGAGGGTCGGAGCTGGTGATGTTTGATACGTGAATACATGTTGAGATAATCAGGCCGTACTTACCATCGTTCTGGAACCGGAGTACATGTAGGAGGACTTTGAGCTGAAGCTTGGGTTGTAGGTTTGATATTTCGTTGTTAAAGAGCCATCGTAGTCTGAAATAAAGAAAAACACATGATTACTAGATATAATACATATAATCAAATTTACAAAAGTCAAGAAACATTTTCCTAAAAGACTAAAAACCAATTTCAAACCATCTGTCTTCTAAAAATATATCTTTTGTATATTTTAAATCAGATCTTTATAAATAAATAAGAAATATGATTACACTCTCCACAATTGGTGGATTTAAAAGTATTTCCCAGTAAATGTGCAAATGAAAAGAAATGATGACAATTGACTTTTTCATGAATTCTTCAAACATTGATTCATATCTTTTGAATTCTTATGTGGAAGCAGAATAATGCTGGCTCTACTTGAAAAGCTTTGGCCGAGTGATGTTACCGCACAATGCCAAAAACCAAAGATATATCCTGTTTACTTTTCCAAGATTAAACCACATCGAGGCGCCACGCCTCTTTAATTTCCAACAATGATTTGCATGAGAAAGAACAGCAGATGTCGTGTTGCAGTTGGAGACTGAAACAGGAGGAGGAGTCCAGTCACCCGGTCTCTGGTTACCATTCACCTGGAGAATACTTCTCGACTCACACACACATGTATCTGTCAGCACAAGTAGCGTGTGAATCTTTTGCTCTGATCTACAGAACGATGTGACCTGACAGGTGAGGCGAAACGTTCACTACGGCCTGAGCCTCGAGAGGCTGCTCGTTGACTCAAATATCTGGGTCAACTGAAACCAGAAAAGTTCAGTGACAAAACCCTGTCCATTTTACTCAGTGTGTGTGCATATCAACTAATAATTCTGTCGTTTCTTATTCTAAGATTCTTATTGAAATCCTCTGAGAATGATCTGTTGTTCCAGGTTTGATACAGTCATGCAAACAGACATCAGAGTCTACAGCCGTGCAGCTTTGTGAGCCTTTACTAAAAATACTATACTAAAATAGTGTACTAATGACACAGTACTAATGATAAGCAATGATGTACTAATGATAACATAAGCTAAGGAGAAGGGCACTCTGAACATACCTCCACCAAGGATGATTGGCCACATTATCTCCATATTGCACATAAATTGAGATCAGATACATAAACCATGCACACAGACATTTTCTACAAACTGCTTATAATATCACCTTTTCTGAATTACTATCTTTCCACACATGCCTGATTTCTTTTGATAAAGATCGCAGCATTATCTTCTTTGTAACCCTGACAACAGAAAAACAAACAGTAATGAAAACCTGTCAGCTGAGGTTATCAGCAGTTAAAAGAAAGTGCAGAGTGCCACTAGTTTTTCAGGTAGACTATTTGATTGATGGATCGCTGCATTACAGCGAAAGGAATCAGTTTAAAGAACAATATCAACATAGAATCTGAAAAACAATTAAAGCCGATATGTTTAGGAAATACAATGAATTTGTTAATTAAGTTCTGTTCTGTTTTGGTGTGACTGGTAAATCATTTTGTGAGATTATTTGAAGGATATAAAAGCTATTTTGATTTGAAATTGTATTGAATTATTACCTTTGCAGGTTAATGTCTTGTGAAAGAGGGGCAGATTATATAAGATTATCCTTATTTCTGCTCCTTTTCATTCAAGAGTTGAGATTTTTAGTTTTCATTCAAATTGTTTTGTTTTGTCAATGAATGAAATAAACTTATATACATTATTATCACCATAAATTCATAAAATCATACACATTTGTCTGATTAATGGCAGTGAATTAAAAGTGTTAGGATCACCAAAGTCAGGATGGTTCATCCTCTGGGGAACATTTACAATTGAACAACTAACAAGTTACCTGCAGCTGCGTTGAGCCTGAACAGTTTTTACCCTAGTGAGTAGAGTTGCCATTTGCCGACACGCTTCACTTCTACTGAGCGGAGAAACACAGACACATCTCTTGGCCTGGATTCAACACAACCCTGGCAACGCCCGACACACCTGAGAGCCACAGTTCTTACAACGAGCAGCAAACACACCCTGAAAACTCGAAGCATTTTTCCTTTCCTGTTGTTTTTTGAAAACTGAAATGCAGTAGTCACAGAATCAGCAAACACACAAAGGTGTGAACAGCTATCCATATCAGGACTTGTATGGACTTCTGTTCATTGTGGACCAAAACCTTATTGCTAACCTAAATCATGACCATTTCATACGTAACCCTGACCTTAAATTAACCACACTTCAAATCTTACAATTAACTTTAACCAGGACCTCAGAAAATAGGTTTTGCCTCATTGGGATGGGGCTCTGGTCCCCATGAGGTCTCCTGGTCCTCATAAGGTAAGAGTTTATGCTGGAAAAACCCTGAAGGGGTAACAAAAACGAGTACACAGGTACGCTCACTCACACACACACACACACACACACACACACACACACACACACACACACACACACACACACACACACACACACACACACACACACACACACACTTTTTTTTCCATTCTCACTTTCTGCTGAGGCTTGTCCACATATGAACATATGTCAGTTATCGACTTAAAGAGAAATATGAGGAATAAACATTAAGTTTCAGAAGAGGAGGCCTTCCTTGCCGAACCCTCAGCATGTTTCCTCATGTATAAACACATCCGTTCACAATTAAATTCTCTAGAACCACAAAACCGCTGAAATTGCAGCCTTCAATGCAGTGTCGTTATGTATTCTTCCTCTGCTTGAACAGGTTTCAAAACATGATAGAGATGACGTGACAGTATTTTATGACTTTATGTTTTCCTCTTCAAAGCCACAAGCGTTGGCACCTCAGGGGAAAAAAAGCTAGAGGCTAGTAGCTAACTGGTAAGGTGAGAAAAAAAAATTCTCCCTCAGATGCAGTTTGGTTTGACACATCCAATCATGGGACGTGAAGGAATGTCCTTACCCTTTAGGGGACGGGTACACAAATTTTAGCCTCCATGACTTCTACATCAACTCAAGAAAAACCTGCGTCCATGTGTAGCTCATACACTCATTCAGCTCTAACTGCCTCAAATGTGTTGCAACACCTGAGTAAACTCCAGGAAACATTTCATTCACCCTGATCCTTCATGACAATCCCACTTGAACTTTGTCTGACGATGCAGCCAGACACCTTTTGACAAATTCAAGTCTTTCACAAGCAGACGACACGCCCGTCATCTCCCAGGTATCTCTTGAACTGTTGGCTCCTTTCAGCTGAGTAAGGCCTGAAACCCTATACCACAGAGGGAGGCTTTCACCTTACTCTGCTATCAGGGAGGATCATGAAAGCAGCTCTTGTTTGGGCCTGTTACACATTAACCCTTTCTCATGTTATTTGCAGGTATACACACACACAAGGAACACTGTACGATCACTGCTGTGTTCAGTGCAGAGTAGCTGAATGGACAGATTCCCCCTGATGAGAAACAAACCCACAGGAATGACACACACACACACACACACACACACACACACACACACACACACACACACACACACACACACAAACAGACATATTCATACATGTCACTGGAGAAATGTGATCACGCGTATAATCGATGAATCAACCTACAGACAACATATTAATCAAACTAAATTAGGCGGTTGGAATATTTTTTAAAGCGAAAGTGTAAGCAATCCACTGTTTCAAGCCTCTTAAATGAGCATATGTCTGGTTTACTTATACACAGATATTGAAAATAATCAATAAAAGTCAATTTTCACAAATAAATGCATATGGTTATGTGGAGAAGTCTAGACAACTTTTGAAAATATAAACTAAATCCAAGCACATTTGCCAAATATGGTGTCCAGTATCACACTTCCTCACTGGGTCAAATCCAAGACCTAAACTCATAAAGAGTCCGTTTTATGTCATTTATTTGGAGTAAAGCTAAAGGAAACATGGTTATTAGACTGACTGGTCAGACTGCCACACAAAACCACCTGCACCTACTCCTGTACCTGTACCTGTGTGGACACTAGGTGGTTTTATCTGTAACTCCCAGACTGATCTAAACTAAACCCAGATCCGCTCAGTGCGCACAGCCCAGACATGGCTCCAGAGCAGATCCAGAGCAGTCCCCCTGTGAAGGTGAGTTAAGAGAGTTCTTTACCCGACATGGCGTAATGCGCGGCTGATCCATTCAGACGCGGAAGTGTGGACTTCTCGGCCAGTCTCATCTGGACCTGCTGCTGGACCCGCCGCGTCCTCGACACCTCGTCCGACACGGAGCCCCCGTTCCCGAGTTGGACCTCAGACGGGAGCCCGTAGGTGGTGACCTGTGTGTTGGGCTGCAGGGCGGACAGAAAAGCATTCTCACTGGCCAAGACACTCATGGTGGAAGATTACGAGGAGAGACGCTGTCGTCCGGACAGAGCGCAGCTGGGAACAGGTTGTTGTGAGCTGGCTGAAGCTGAATGTGGAGGAGGCGCACCAGGGGGGCGGGGCCTCAGGGAGCACAGGACACCTGACGTACAGGTGTGCGAGTTGGACGTCAGGTGTGTGTGTGTGTGTGTGTGTGTGTGTGTGTGTGTGTGTGTGTGTGTGTGTGTGTGTGTGTGTGTGTGTGTGTGTGTGTGTGTGTGTGTGTGTGTGACGCACACTACTGCTGCTGGACTCATAGTGTTGTGTCTTTATATGCAGTCTATGGTAGCCACTAGTAACAGACTGATCCACATTCACTGGATAAACCTCCAGTAAACTGGTCAAAACCAAATGATGTGTAATGCTATGCTATGCCATGCTATACTATGCTGTTTTATGTTCTGTTGTGCTATGCTATCCTACGTTGTGTTGTTCTAGGTTGTGGGGGTGTTGGGTTGTATTGTATGTTTTGTAACTTATGTACCTTTATATACAATATGTACTTTGATACGTCCCCATTTTCAAAGCAGGAGTATTTTTATATTGCAGTTTTACCACTTTTAATTTAGTAAAGGACCTTCGTATTTTTACAACATCCCTTTAAGATGATGTCAACTGTTATTTGAAAAGTGCACATGAGAAACTCCACTTCACTTTTTAGATGTACTGTGTTCTGATCACAGCCACATTTCTCTTCTGTTAGGAGTGGATTCTGTGGAGTTGTTAAAAAATATCAAAAATATATTTTTCTAATAATTATGTCTGTATGATTAAAGATTCAGTGTGTAGAATTTACTGACATCTAGTGGTGAAGTTGAATGTTGCAGCTGAAAGCTAATCCCCTCCCTCACCCTCCCCTTCCAAGCATGAAGGATAAACTGTGGTAGCCTTCAGTTGTCGTAAAAAGTCAAAAGGTGTTTAGTTTGTCCAGTTTGGGCTTCTGTAAAAAAAATTGTAGTGAGGACCCACTCCAGATGTAATTATAAAGTATTTAAATATAAACAGCCCATGCTAATGTAAAGAAAAAAATGTGTACAAATATAACATACTAGTGAAAACATCACTAGGATTATTTCACATTCAGTTTCTGCCAATAGTTCCCTTTCAGCTACACACTGGATCTTTAATTCATTATACATCTGTTCTTTTTGTAAGTGCAATAACTAGCTGACGTTTTGTCCATGCGTGGAACAGCGTAATAGCTTTGTGATGTGATATTTTCCCAAGCTGGCATCAAATCAAGTTGAGTCTTGAGGATCAGTGTGACTGCAGGACTGTTACGAGGTGTGGCTCACTGGATTAAGTCAGAGACACACCTGTTTTATCTGGTTTGTTTGATTTCAGCCTAGCAACTGTGAGTCACCATGGCAACGAATACAGTGATGATATAAAGCGTGGGAGTGACACGTTACATGCTGTACAGCTGTCATATTGCTGTCTGAAGTGAAGTGCAGTGAAGTTTTGAAAAAAATCACATTTCAACAATTATGCTAATCAAACTGGTTTAAATAATTTTAAACAAATATATCATTTTGTTTTTTAGATTCTTTTCTTCCTTAGTATTTAAGAAAAAAAGAAAAACTGAAGATTAATTTATTCCTGTCTTTTCAATTAGCCAATAATTTCTCTTAATGAAAGCCTAATATTTTATTACCCTAAAGCTGATTAAAGCCAATAGATTAACAAATGAACCAGATGCAGTAAAAGCTCTATAGAGATGTAACCTCCTTCCTGAGTTCATAACAAAGACTTCATTTTACCATATTTACTTTGTATATATAATCGTATTACATGGCTATTCTTTTAATATCAATAATTGTATTACTTGACAAATATTTTATATATTGCCATGCTTTGGAAATTCGCAGCAAAAACATTTTGTACAATGTGCAATGACAAGAAAGGCATTGTATTCTATTCTATCCTATTTTGTCAGAGAATATTTGTGCATACAAATAATCACGCACAGCTTTTACACATTTCAGTAAATGCATCTATACAATTGAACTAAAACTGAATGTTCACAGTGGAAATTAATTTCCCCTCCATAACCCAAAGAGCAATGGAATGAACTAATTTGGTTTAAAAGTCTTCAAACAAAAGTTTTTTAACTTACCATAACCATTGAGTTGGTGGTGGATGCTCTTTCTCTCTCTGAAGTGTTGAACCTGCTTGAGGTGTTAGGGCGTCTGATCTGCTGAGGTATTAGACAGCATTAGACGTTACAATGTTTCTATAGCCACCACCCTGATAATTGTCATTCATCTCTTTTTGCACTGTAGGTGTACATGTGGCCACTGCCAAACAAGAGATGAGTCATCAGAGTGAGAGTGTGACATCGTGGGGTGTGTAACAGGAGAGGGGACAGTTTCTTCACCCTTCTCTACACAACTATGTCGTGTGATTCTGTGATGTTGGTTCTGATTTTTTCTTGTTAAGTCGTTGCAACATTTCATTGATGATTCACTCAGTCTGCACAGCAGATTATCAGAGCAGGTGTATTCACTGAGTTCTTAGACAGGGACGGTTACTGACTCAGAGCAGTGTGTGTCAGAGAAAGTTACTGCATGAGAGAGTGACACCCATATTCTGTCTAATGTGTCACACATGTCTGTCTTTGGGCTGCACTACAAGGCCAAAAGTATGTGGACAGTCAAACATTACAAGAACGTGAAACTGAAAAGAGCACAACACTACAGAGGGTTGTACTGTCGTTTGTGCTGCAGTCGTTTTGCAGGTGATATTGGTTTAGTATTCAGTCAACAGATGAATATTAGTTATCTAACTAATTAGCTATTTGGTAACTGGCACCAATTAGATCGTTTGTAAGCTAAAATGTCAAATATTTGTTTTTCACTTGTAACAACTTGCTGTTCTTGTCCGACGTTACCTGCTGGTGAACTGAACATATTATTTGAATTTGTTACTTTGGGTTTTAGGAAACTGCAATGAGTAATTTTTTACAATTTCTTTTGACATTTATAATTCATTGAGTTTTCATACAGATGCATAATGTGCAGATTCAAATAATTGTAAGTAGTGTTGTAATATAATAATACATTGGATCAGGGCAGAAGAAACTTTAACTTTTCCCACTTTGACTGTCCATTTAGCCTTATGTTATTTCTGTTCTTTTCCTTAATGTGCTCGGTAACAATGATAGTTATAAGGAGGTAAGAGAAATGTGGTTCCTGCTTTCTAACATTCTTAACCTGCCTCTTTCTCCACATATCCTTCCTTATTACCTGTCCGACAGCCCTGCTCATTTTTTCCTTTAAATAATGTTTCTTTTCTTTTGACCTCATTAAACACAATATGTGTAAAAATGTAAGAAAGTGGTAACCCTCCGCAACAAGGGCTTGCATATTTCATATAAATATCCATATATACATATTTTCAACTGACCATAAAGCATCATTTTAACAAATGGACTCATGTTTCATATTTGATATATAGGCTACACATGAACTAATATATGCTCCTTTTTGTAAAGTAATTCATAAACACAGATATGTAAAAATATAATCGCAAATATTTGGTGATAAAACTAGGCTAAGTATGTTTTTAAGTTTAACTGGGCCTAGAGTCTCCAGCTCACCAATCAGAACACGTAGGTGAAGAGCTCGCTGCAGAACTCATGACGAGTTGGAGACAAGATTTTAAAGTGTGACTAATGCCTAAATATGAAGAGGTGCATCACTCAAAGCAGGTGGATGTGAAGGTTTGAAGCTGGAGACTGAATCTGGATCTGATGATTTACGTGTTTGCTGAACTTAAGTGCCTAATCAAACTCGACTCCAAGATTCTCAGCCCATGTGTGAGTGATGATTGTTGATGTCAGTGTGGAACATTTCATGGGTATTAATACGCTGCTATAACAGACTGCACCAGATCTTGGTTACAGGGATTTTCCTCCTTTTAGCCTCCTGAGTATTTAGGTTGAACGCTGATGTCAGCTGATCAAACCATCATATCATCAATATCAATCAACATCATGTTTTATCAAATAAAAACAGTACAAACAAGAGCAAAAGTTAAAATCTTGGGAATAAATACACAACATAAATATTAATTTGAAGCGGATGAATCAATTCAGATACGTGGATCAACTAAAACAACTAGAGGTAAAATGAGATGAGATTATAAGCCTATGTTGCCCTGAGGATAGAAACATGTTGAGCCTTAGGTTGTTCTGTATGTTGTTCTAGGTTTAAATGCATGATGAGAAAAACTGGATTCACCAGCTCAGTTGGCCTCTGCAGTGTAATGCAATCATTTGAGTGTGTTCAGTTGGAGTTCACATTAAAAGACAGTGGTGATACAACACATCAAACTGGTGCCTTTTAAAACAAACAATTATTCAGTGATGAGATGGTTTAAGGTTTTAAAGAAATAGCTTCACCACTTATACACAAGCACAACTATTAAAACTATAGGAACTATAACCCAGACAATATTAATGATTAAAAACAGGTTTAAAAGAAAATGTGACATGAAAAAGATGCTGAGTGGGAGTGCCACACTTTCTCTGCTTGTCTCTACACGATAAAACAATAATTAATGAACCTCTCAGTGTGTTAACCTCAAAGGGTTCGGTCATGTAGGGTAAACCCTAATCAAAACTCTGATTCACATCTGCACTCAGTTATTGAAAAGACTACACTGAACTAAAACCTATCCAACAGCCGTATGAACGTCACCTTCAAATCAAATCAAATCAAATCAAATCAAATCAAATCAAAGTTTATTGTCACATGCACCAAATAACTTAGCGTCATCAGAGCAGTGAAATTCTTGTGACATGGCAGGCAACATCTACGCAGTAGACGGGAAATACAAGATAAAGGAAAAATAGTGACATATAACATTTAACATAACATTTAACATTTAACATACAACATAGTAACAACATATAACTTTTAACATATAACATAGTACAACAGTTTAAATTTGAATTTAAATCAAGGGCTAGCAGCAGTTTACAGGGTGAAGGAGTGCGGGATATTAAATTAAGTATTAAATTAAATAATATATGTGTATATGTGTTACACTTCATGAAAAAGACTGTATTGTTCAGTTTTTTAAACTCTTTAGGAAGGTGTTGATTCAGTTGCACAACTATTTTAGAGGTCGCTGAGTTTCACCGCATTGTACTGAGAGGTTGAGTTGAGGTTGAGTCTAGCATGGAAGATGAAGAAATCACCAAACAAAGGAGAAAAGGGAAAAGTCCTTGTGTGTGTGTGTGTGTGTGTGTGTGTGTGTGTGTGTGTGTGTGTGTGTGTGTGTGTGTGTGTAGTGGGGTATTTGGTTTGTTGTCTGGAAACTCACACGATCACTGTGCTGGAGTTTGATTCATCACATCTTTGTTTTCTGAACATCTGTCCAGTAAACAGGGATCATAAAATGATCCCATGTCAGGGAATGTGTCTGAGCTTGTGGGCACCGTGAACGAAACCTGGATTGTGACTTCATTAAAGAGGAGCTGATCCTGTCCTGTGATGAGGAGATAAACGTGTGCTGGGTGTGTCTGATACCGCTGTGCCAGAAATACAAGTCAGTTCAGTTTTTAATGTGTTCAGTTGAGCTGTTGGAGAAAATGATGCTGATTGGGCAAGAGAGGCAGTGATGTCACACTGCCCCCCTGTGGGGAGCTAAATACTGCAGCTTGTATTCTGTTTAAAATAAGTGAAACTGAAGGAGGTTGAAAAACATATGACACTAATACTGTACTGTACTGTGCAGATCAAGTAGCTTAAAGGGATGGTTCACTCGCCACTATGTCGATGGAGGGGTGGGTGAAGTGTTTGAGTCCACACTTTTGGAGTTTCAGGGGTAAACAGCGTCCAATACAACTGAAGTTACTGGGGATTGATTCTTCAAACGTATAAAAACAACAGAAAAACAATAACATAGAATTTCTCCTTACTGCCTGGTGGTGTCATCCAAGTGTCGGTAAGCCCCGACACTCAAATGTTCTGTAGTTTTTTTTACCTTTTAAGAATCGGTCACCACAGAACTTGTGTTTTTTCAAACAATCTCCAAGAGCCAATCAAGGTTTGTATATTCCTCTGAGGACGCTACAAGGGATCACAGGATGAAGCTGATACAGTACTTCTCAAACTTTTTCCAGCGTGCTGTAATGGAAAACTTGCATATGACCTTAGCTTGAACTCTTTATTATGTCTGATCAATGCTTGTGTGCTGTGTTCAACAATAACTCATATAGAAACACAATTGTGCTCGCATAAGAGGAACTGCCTGGCATATGTGCAGACGGACGATTCGAAACTAGACAGACACCTTTTACTGTTTTACCCTTGCCTATCCAAAGCCATGACTGTTGCTATGCACTTGGCAGATGTAACCTCAGAGTTCATGTTCTTTCTCGTTGATGATCCTCTTGTTGACCCAGATATTTGCAGTAGCAAACTTCTTTCTTGCAGAAGTAAGAGCAGACAGCTTCCTGTGTTAATCAGACTACAGGTAGCTTCAGTTTTTCATGCCATTACTCAGAAACAGTTGTCTCTTATGTTTCCTGTTTACCTGACTGTATAAAACCTTCTTCTTTCCCTATTCAGGTGTTTCCACTCTGAGCATTCATGCTGAGTGTGCAACCCTCTGCAGAGCTTTCTCTTAAATGACCTAAAGAAAACTCCGGCCTGAGAAACTCTTTATTTCACATCTCGAGATAAATTTCCACCACAGTGCCCCTCTTCAGATGCCACAAAAAGTTTTAACCTCCACCAAACAATTTTTTTATTAATGGTTAACAATGACAGGAACAATTCATAAAAGATCATATAAATTGAGTTGTAGTGAGGTAAAAGGGAAATAACAGCCTAATCATATTTATCAATTTTTCCTACATAAATCATATTAATGTAACTTGGTGACACTATATGTTTCCTTTATTCATCCATGACCCCCATGCAATGGCCCCATGTCCCCTCAGAGGTGCCCACCCCCCAGTTTGAGAAGCATTGAGCTGGTGGGACACAAATTAATCATCTTGGTAACAAATAAGAAAAAAACAAATCAATATATTGACACTCAAAATATCTTTATTTTTCAGACTTATCTCTGTTATTTGCTTCTCTTTTACAAAATACTGTGGTTTTGCCTCTTCAGGCCTCGAAACATAATCAAATGAAAAGTCAGAATTTCTTTTGAAACTCTCAAAACTTATAGACATGAAACTTATGAAAAGAAATTACTTAATCTTAATGGATCAGGAGAGAAAAGGGCTGGAAATCAATAGTACAAAGGAGGTGACATAATTTCTCAGCATTACTAAAACAGGATAAGTAACTTGTTTTGTGCTAATAAAGACAAAACACACATAGCAGAAACATAAAGCTGGTTAAAGGACATACAGGCGAGAGTGGGACAGAAGCTTAGTCCATGAAACCCTGCTAAATTATATCATAACACTAACACTGCAGCCACAGACAATCAGGGAATACATGGACTCTCCTAAGTGTTATTAACATATAAAAAGTTTATATATATACAATTTATACATCCAACAGCAAAAGTTTAATTACTTAAGAGAAACCATTCACAAACATACTGTAAATAATAAAAAAGATTCATGTGAAGTGTTGTATGATAAATAATAAAAAACATCCAACCCAGAGAAGCTAAAATAACAGCGATGATAGATGAGCAGTATCGAAATCAATTCATTGTTTCTAATCTAAAATAAAAAGAGGAGATATCCATCTAGTGTTATAATCAAAAGCAAAAGGAGCTGATGTATAATAAAAATAATCCCATTATACACTGATGCTGCTTGTTGGCTGGAGTCCTAGTACGCTCCCGGGCTGTTACGGATCCCACAGCAGAGCACCATGGTGAAGATCATCTCAAAGATCTAAACAGGAAGAACAACAGAACACTCTAATTCAATATGTCTGGAATCTAGCACCTGCGTTCTTATCGCTCTGATAAAAGCTGTGTGTCTGGAAAAGTGCAGAGAGCGTTGTCCCCGCTGCTGTGTGAAATATACGTCTTTAATGTACACTCACCATGATGACAGCGACCACCAGGGCGGCCAGACCAATCAGGTGGAGCTTCTCGGAGAACAGGTCGATCAGTTTGTGGTGACAGCTCTGCGAGGACAGAAGAGAAGATGTAGTTCACACGCTGCTGCTGTTACAAGAGGCTGAATCTCAGCTGTTCTGATCACACATTTCTGGATTATTGATGGTGTTATCACAAATGTATATGGTTATTACTTGTTGAAGTAATTTGGGTGGTGATGGTATTAAACACAACAGTAGGTGAACTGAACCCAGCAGTCATGAGTAATAAACCCTTAAAGACAATGTTGGGTTATTTTTTATGCCTCTGCTCTAGCAACAGCCATTGGCCGGAGGTATTTTGTTTTTGGGTTGTATAGGATAAGGCCCTCAAGCCCATTTTTGTGAATATGAACACCATGAGGACATTTCTTCAGATAAGGTACAAACATTCAGTCAGACACAAGGTTGACTGATTAAGTTCTCAAGGTCACAGTGACCTCACACATCATGTATTTATGCGTAGCATAATGTTGTTAAAATTATTTTAAAATTCAATAATGTAGGATGTAGAAAGCCTACACATCATCTAATAATGAACATTGTTTCTTTCTTAACAGCACTGTGGAATTAGTTTCACATCCAGCTGTGTTTGTGTAATATTAGTATTTGTAATGAGTGTGTTTAATCGCTGCAACTATTTCTAAAAGGATAAAACTGATGCTACTAAAAAAAAATTATTTTGTAAAACCTGTAATTTATGTGTCTATCTTTCTGAAGATGAAAACCAAAAGTCTCAGCTCCTGAAATATATTCAAAGTTCAGTTGGATGTTTGACGAAGCCAATTAAAATGTTTTTATAAAAGAAATCAACCAGTGTAAACACGAATTTCCAAAAAATGTGACAGTTCAGCTCGTCAGGTCCTCAGAAAGAATCTCCCTAAGTTTGAAGAGAATTGGCAAGTGCAGTTGTTTTTGATTTGTGGATTTATTAGTAGGATAAATGTTTACCTGAGATTTAAGAAAATCTTCTGGAGACTTCCTTGGACACAAGGTGCTGGACACTTGTTTGAAAAGCGGTGTGTCATCACCTTTACCACAGCAGTCGAGCTGAAGAGGAAAGAAGAAGAGGTCACTCACTTAATAAAAAAGATTATTCAAATATATTATCAAATATATTGATGTAAAAAAGTGAAGGTTTTCCATGGTGACATACCGTAGTGTGGAAAACCTCCAGGACCTTGATGGCAGCGTCTTTACTGGGAGACCCAGAGACATCTACAGCCTTGATGTATGCAGAGTCGTAGAAGTTGATCAGCTCTTTGGAGATCTGTGGACGGCAGGGAGTCAGAGACACAACAACAGGAAGGAATATAATAATCCTGAATCCTTTAATCATTCATAATCCTCGATGACAGAAATGACGGCTGGACTTAGTGTGTGTGTGTGTGTGTGTGTGTGTGTGTGTGTGTGTGTGTGTGTGTGTGTGCTTGCATCACTTACTGTATCCCTGTTCATGAAACCCCAGATTGCTGCAGCCACTTCACATGCAAACAGGATGACCAAGAAGAAGAAGAACTTGAGAAAGAGGAAAAATGAGGGTTTGAATCTGAACGTCTGTCACAGATTAAAATGATGTCATTTTAATTCAAGAGAAGAGCTCCTGCCGGATAAAGTTCACAGGTGAGAGCTGCCAAGTCAAAAGAGTAATGAGACTCACTGTGCCCAGCAGACACTGAGATTCCTGAATGGCACCGTAACATCCCAGGAAGCCAACGAGCATCATCACAGCTCCCACAGCGATCAGTATGTACACGCCTGTGAACACAGAGACAACACAAAACTGAATGGTAAGAGTTTTTAGAAGATGTGTTCTACTGTGTGCACCACTAGAGAGCAGCAGTATCTCAGCAGTGTCCGAGCAGCGTGTGCCCGCTGCACATTCATCAAACCACACATTGTTTAGAAAACAGCCTTATGTTTCTCCAGCTCTCCCTGATGGATGACACAACATTAGTGACATCTTGAACAGATCGTGAGAGAGAGAGAGAGAGCTTGAGAGAGAGAGACAGAGAGAGAGAGAGAGAGAGGTGGAGCGGGCCCCGGGCAGCTGCCAGGCCAGGAAATGCCTTCCAGACACTCCCAACCCCCCACAAACCCCCTCTGCACTGACCTCTGACCCCGAGCATTATCCTTCCCCAGGAAACAGAGGGAACCATGTGAATACACTCTCTCTCTCTCTCTCTCTCACACACACACACACGCACACACAGTTTTGTGTCATATAAAATAAAGATAAAACTTATGTATATCAAAAAAGCTCAAGTAATATATTTACTCATGAAAAACTATTTGTAGGTATCCATGGTGATGACAAAAATACAGAGTTTCACAAGAGTTTCAATTGGAGTGAGCGACAGGCTCCAGAGCTGCTCAGCCTGAAGAGCAGTGAACGCAACGCACAGAAATCTGGATTAAGTTTTATTCATCTTTAAAAAAAAGCACTGAGCGCAGTAGAAATATAAAATGTAATATATATCAGAGGAAACTGTTGTCATAAAGGTATTCATTCATAGATTATAAAAAGTATTGTAACATGCCACCAATCTGTTGTAGCCTCTTCTAAATTAATCCATTTAATGGCCTTAAAACTTCAAACTAATACAGCTGAGACAGCATAGTTTCAATAATTTTTTGATTAGTAGTAGAAGAAGAAATATTAAGGTACTTAAAAACTAAAAAACAGCAAATCTGCAAACTGCTGCATTCAAATTTTTACTCATGTTAGAGTATAAATAAATACATAATTATTATCAGAAAAAATGTGGTATTAAAGTAAAGGCATTGTATTTACTATTATATTATTCACTTACTGATAAGTGATAATAATATAGTAAAATAACCTCTAAACTGTAGTTAACTACAGTAACTTACAGAATAAATTTACTGTCTAGCACTAATTAGAAACATTTAAAAATTGGAAACCTATCGAACATATGACAAACTTGTTTCTTCTCTTTTTAACTGATGTTTTTACTTTGACTATTTTCGAGATCTCTGTAATTGCAGTCAGAATGACAACACAATTATATTACATAAACTGGTGGAGGAAATGAAGGAACACACAACAGGAAATAATAAGCAGGAGAGATAAGATAAGGCTATTTATATATATATTTATATATACATTAATATGTAGAATGTGTATGTGAGTAAATAAGAGACAGAGGACATTTGTATATCAAATAGTACTAAGTTCTTCTGGCCTTTCTGTACTTTGTGCTGATGGAGATCATGTGATTCCAGAACATTATTAAGTTCTTCAATGGACTTTGAGGTCAGCTGTTGTTTCCAGGTCTAAAGCTGAACACTGAAACTCATCAGAGTGATGACATGAGATATTAGACGTTTAGGGATCAGCTTTAATAGAATCAATGAAAATTCTCCATAAACCGCAGGTTGTTAAATTGATCTCTTGACATCAGTTATTCCCTCAAACAGTTTCTAAAGAAAGAAGTATAGTATGTTTATTCTTTGATGCTACATTTGAAAGGGAAATATACTTTTTACTGCACTAGAATTATCTAACCCTCTCAACCTCTCATATGGTTTCTTTGAAATAACCTTTTCATGCCCAAAGAGGTAAAGTTTTGTTGTTTTTCCACCTCAAATTTATCTTATGATCCCTTGCAGGGGCGGTACTTATACATAAATAAAGGATGTGAATACTTCGTCCACCGCTGCTTTTAGCAAGAAGGTCTGGGAGCAGTCTGTTTCTGGGTTTTTCTATTCTTACACACACGCCAACACAAGCCTCTAATCTAGGCTGACAGAGCGGTCTGAGACGGAAAGGTAGTAGAAACCTTGATGCTGTTGCAGGTCTCTAAAACCTCATACCCTGCCCCAAACATCACGCACAACCCTTCCTAATACTTACATCTACACCCTCTGCTCTCTCACTCTGTTTCTACTCAACTTTCTCCTCCTTTAATCCCCCCACCTCCTTCTCTCTCTTTTCTTTCAGCACTTTTTGTTGTAGTGAGAAACGGCTACCAGTGCCAGTAACCCGGCAATTCAGTGAAGCAGGCATTACTTCCACTGCCTTCCATTACTATGACAACACCCTTTAAGCTTTGAAGGCTATTGAGACTTTCAGGGCGACAGGCAATTTTATGCCACCGGGGAAGTTCATTTATTTCTTGTCTGGCTGTGTAATCTCCAGAGGGGCAAAAAGAGGGAGGTGAACAGCAGTTAAAAGCCCCACTTGGACTTCTCCTTGTGTTTCTCATCCATTATTAATAAACAAGCCAAAACAGGCGCTGTGAAGCTATGTCCACACAGCCAGAGCCTGACACCAATAAACTCAGATGAACCTGTATGTCAGTCAGGATAAAGGATCATAAAATGACTCATTAGCAGTTTTATACAATTCTGTGACATGATGGTGAAATACGCTTTTCTTTCATTCTCACCAAATGTTAGAAGAGAGGGTTCATACCACTTTAATCTCTGTACACTTAAAACGTCCACAGACTGTAATAGGACAGTACTGTATGTTTGACACATTTAAAGACATAAGTGCTAATAAGCAGTAAAAACTACTGCTGATATATGGAGGGACCATCTTGGATTTCGAAGTCGGGGGTGGTGAGGTTCCTCCGACCTTCCGAAATTCCGACCTGTGGGGGTGTTCCAGTTGCAACTTCCCACTCAGGGGTTGGAAATTCTTTGCTCTGAGGTTTAATGGAATGCATAAACTAAATAAACTAAACTTTGGTAAATAATAAGATGAAATCTGCTCAGCTCAGGAACAAATAGGGAAGCAGACATAATGTATTATTTCCTGAGCTTTAAGGTGATGGCGGGTAACTTTTATTAACTTTGTAGAGAGGCAGGACAGAGTTTACCCGGTTTACAGTCTTGAAGGTTAAGTGTGCAGGATTTAGATGAAAGGGATCCATTTGCAGAAATTGAATATTAAATAATCCTAGAGAGGTTTACACTCATGTATAATCATCTAAATTGAACGAAATGTTGTTTTCTTTATGTGTAACTTCTCCACTAGATGTCACTAGATTCTAAACACTGAACATTTAATGTTGAGCTAAGCCAAACTAAACTAAGCTAACTCTCTCTGTTGATGTTATCATATCAGGGGCAGTAATGACAGCTTTCTTATCTGAACACAATCATTAAGAACTAATTAGAGTGGCTAGAGCCCCAATGTACAGTACAAAGCTTTAGTTCGGAAAAGCTCCAGTTTTCAGGCTGGGGCTTTTGCATTAATCATACAGTGTAAAACAGCAGAAATGTCCTGTCTACTTGTGTAAGGGTTTCTGTCACAGTGTTACTGTGTCTCCTACAGAGAGCGTGCTGCACTAACCAAACCAGACTGCAGGCAACTGCCACCAGTGTTGATTTCAGGCCCTGGGTAAAAGGCAGGAGACTGCGTATTTCCAGCCTTACATAAATACCTCTTTGGTGTGCCAGCATGCTAAAAACATCCACTCTAAACTCTAATTTGAGGGGTAATGTGCAGATGTAAAAGGTTATTTGCATTATGCAAGGGCGTATGTTCAAGGGAGGGTGAAAAAAAAGATACATTCCCCTTGATCTTGTCTGGGTGGGCCTATCCGCCCTGCCTTTAAAATCACAAGTGAGCCTTTCCTCTATAAAAAGCACGAGCCTGCCATCGCTCTGTATACTTACTGAGGAGTAAGTATGGGAGAGGATCAGGATCCCAGATCTAAATTAATGGGCTCACTGGAGTTCACCACCACAACACACTGAGATGATGGACCTTTGAAAAGTTTAAAACATATCATGTATTGTAGGTTTTACTGCCAATCTCTGGACGTCTGAGAGCAGAAACATGATGATGATTTATGAGCCAAGTTCATGCAGTGAACACAGCCTGAGCTACATACTCCCGATTCTGGGATTCAGTTTAACCTTCAAGACTTTGGTAAATGTACAGAACATGCTGTGCTGCATTCACACAAAACCAAAGATTCCTGAGGACTGAATGCTTTAAAGCGACATAAGGCACATGGTGGCTTTACTTTTTCTCACAGCCCATTAGTTTGCTCAGAGCCCAAAACATCTGCCTGCAGCATCTGTTCTCTCCCTCTTGAAAGCACCTCAGGGCAGAAGCCTGGGACTTTCTAAAGTTCATCAAAGTATTTATATGATTTAGAGATCATAAGCTGCGTGTTGCAGAATGACAACTGGGGTGCAGACGCCGGCTGTGCCGCTCTTCAGTCATGCTGAGGATTTACGTACGTCCTGTTTCCTGTTCTTTTCTTAAGGGTCACTCCGCTCTTACTATTTCTGGATGTCCCAGCAGATTCTGAAAGACAGGTATTTCTGTGAGTTAGCTCACTTCCAGAGCTAACTGTGAGTTTCCTGTCATGTGTGGAACAAAGTATAAACACTGAGGAAGTGTCTTTTTAGAGGTGGACAACTTAACAAGAACATGTATACACGACCTAAATAAGGTCGTGTTAGTTACGGTGCTCCATTCAGACATTAATGTAATTTATCTTTGTTGCTTACGCCAAGGAGGTTATGTTTCCACCCCTTGTTGATCTGTATGTCTGCTTGTTTGTAAGCAAGATTAGGCAAAAACTAGAGGAGGGATTTCTAAGAAACTTGGTGGAAGGATGAGGTATGAGTCAGGGAAGAACCCTTTAATGTTTTAGATCGGGGGGCAAATCCAGGACTTTTTCTCATCACTTTCTTTACCATTGTGAGTTTTAAAAATATTTGTACAGATTTCCCATGGATAAATTAATGAATATTGATGAAAAAAATCTGCATATTTAGGTGACTGATATCTTGAATTTAATAGGACTGTTGGGCCTTGACGGAGGAATGCACTCTAGAGTGCCACTCTAGTTGAGACTGTGACAGTGAGGAGGTGATTCACTTTCATGGCATGCGTCCAAGGTTCATTGTATTGTTGTAGTTGACTGTATTGTAAAGTTACTGCCCTCAGTGCGGTGACCGTGAAATTTGCTTTTAATAGCATTCCTAGTCATGCAATGATTAAAATATCCCCCTATTGTTTTTGAGACCAATTTAAGATCCATATCACATAGTGATAATGAGAAAATTATTTTTTTAAATGACCGACTCAGAGAGGCATTATTTACATCAGCTGCTGCAGGAGGAAAGAATCAGTTTTAGTGTGATTGGGAGTCTCTAATGTTAAAGGTGTATACTCACTGATATAGAAAGTGCTCGGTGCCTGGTGGCCCTCAAACTGCAGTATGAGGAGGTTGCTGGTTTGACTGTCATGGCGGAGCCACAGGGCCACTCCTAAGATCACACCTCCGGCCAGCTGTTCAAAAGAGAAAAAGGTTTGAATTATTCTCTCTCAAGTGTTTTTACTTTGATTAAACCTTGAGGAGGATCAGAGCTTTTAAATGTTTGATATTCAAAAGAGATGTTATCATGAATATAAAAAAAACTGTAGTTATCAATATTTAAGATTTTTTTTAATGACCCATCACATTGTCTTGACATCTCCGGCACAGTTTAGAACTTGACTCTGCAAAGATCTAATCAGTTTCCACACCTTCCTGCTAATATTTCTTGACCTGTGTCCTCAGAGCTGCCGCGAGGCAAAGAACTGTCCTCTGCATGAGAGGATATCCTGACACCTCAGTGACCTACGGCACGGTGTCCTCGCAGCATTGTTTCAAGCCAACTCAACAACTGTGTTTTTCAACTTTATCTCCCTGGATCTCTACTGCGTTCTATATCTAATAAAACACAAATATCATAATGAAAGTGACAGATCATAAATACTGAAGAATCACACCTACTTGCTGATGCTCTTCTCTTTAGGCCAATGTTTATATTAAGATATTTGCACATTTATGACTGAAACCCATTGTTCTCCAAGATACAGGAAACTGGATTCTCGACATGAAAAATAACAAAAAACGAGGAAGAGAAGGCTCCAGGTTTTCACAATGATAGGCGCAGCAACAAAACCAACAGAGGAAACACTCCATCAAGTGCAGAGGTCGCAGGATATGGTGACTCTGTGCTTACTTAAAAAAAAGGGCGATGACTGTTATGTACAGACCAACCAAACGACAATTCACAAACAAGTGAATCAGTCCTGATTGTGTGCAAGGCCACGACATAAAGTAGAAGACACATCTGCAGGAAGTCTGCTGTGATGTAATGAAGCATAAAAAGTCAGACAGCTGCATGAGGCAAGTGAACTATGCAGCAGCAAGTCCTCTTTTAATGAAATAACCTTCCAGAAAAATAAAATGCACCAGAGGAGAGCTCAGTTTTCATGGGAAAAAGAGCAATAAATGATGAAGTGACTGCACCACCGAACAAGGTGTTTGCTTAACTCTTGTAGCCTGGTACTACAGTGCTGTTACCAGGTAAGAACAAAAGAAATCTCAGAAGGCAAACATCTTCCCCTCCCCCAGATGTTTAAACGCTCCCTTTATGTGTTTTTAATTTGGGGGGACCCAAACTCGTCTAAAACAGCAAGAAACCCCCCAGAGCTCAGCTACATTTTCAGATTTCTCTCCAACAACATGTGCAGGCCTCAGACTTTTCTGTTTAGTGTAGTAAATTGATTCAATGAAATGATGTGAGGCAGAAGCTGTGCTGGGCTGCTCCCTTCTCTTCTGCTCAACCATGCATTTAAGAAATACTGTTGATGAAGGGTAAGAGCAATTTTAACTCTGGCCTGGACAAGGTGACGTGTCTTCTGCACTGATGATGCTCTCCTCTCTAACATAGAACCGCATCTCCTCCAGGACTGACCATCAATTAATCTAAAGCCTTGAGCTTAACAGATGTGGACATGAACAGCTGTTAGGCAAGTCACAGAGAGAACGTTTTAGGAAAACAGAGGAAGCCACAAAAGGATAAAACAAATCAATAGCTACTTAAGAATTAAAATGTCTTCAACTCACCCAGAAAATAAAATTAAAAAAGAATAACATGTATTTAATGCATTTCGTGCAGCCGGCCACAGCCATGTTGCCAGTGTGTTTATCAGCTCCTCCTGTTTTTGGACAAAAAAAACAGTGTGTGAGTCCAGTCCACGGTCCGGTAACAGGCACGTCTCTGCCACAGGACTCAGGTTTATTCAGGCTTCAACACTGGAAACTCCTCCTTTATAATCCAGAGTGAAAACCGAGACGAGGGGGACTGCCCACAGGACAGGAGGAGAGAGAGGGAGACGACAAGATCTGCATCAGCAAGAAGGGAAGGAAGAAAGAATATATAGACTATGTAAAAAATATTATAAATGAAAATAAACATGACTGTGTTACAACCTCATGGTGCAGCTCTACATGTATGATAATGGCTCATCTGTTGTTCTTCAGTGTTTCATTAGGAATGTATTAAATTAACCATAGAAGTGTTAATGTAAAAGCATTCTTTTTTATCTGCACCAAATCTGCACTTGTTCCTTTAGTTTATGGCTTGAATGTCAGTTTCTACTCTACTTGTATTGTTTTTGAAATCACAGGATAATTAACAAACTTAATCAAACACATTACTGGACCCCAAAGTTGTTTTTGGTTATTTTGCTGTGAACAATGGCGCCCTCTGCTGTCACGTTAAACACAGGCAGGGAACTTATTGGCTAATTATTACACAGTGAGTTGCACAACAAATTAAATTCTCTCAGCCCTTTTTAATTTAACTTTCACATGTGTTGTGTGTCTGTGCAGTGAGACACGCAGACTGTCACATAGGCCCTTAGATCACAGTCTGATGTCTTGCACCCATAAATCATGAATTTGTCTGTGATCACACTCTTTGTGATGTGATGGGCGGATCTTTTCGCGGCTCCAGGGTCACACCTTCTCCTCCAGCTGCGCCTCCTCTCACTGTGACTGAGGGATGACCATTACAACAACAGCCGTAACTGGAGAAGTTGCAGCCTCCTCCACTGGGCATGCTCAAAGTGAGGTGATGAGACTGAGAGGGAGAGAGATGGTGTGAATAACAGGCACTTTTGGACGTTTTTTTTAAGGAGGATCTCATCTTTGATTGTCTTCGTTTGGATCACAGAGAGCAACATTTTCCTCCTGCAAGAGGAGGTGGAGGTGTTGTTTTCTGCACGGTGCATGACAGGGAGGGAGCAGGGGAGCAGCCTGCAGACAAAGACCTGCTGTGAGGTGGTGGTGGCGGGTGTCGGTGAGTTTGAGCGTCGGTGTGAAGGAGGTGAGTCTGTAGGCAGCAGCAGCAGCAGCAGCGGAGGAGGAGGAGGAGAAGGAGGAGGAGGACAAGAGTCTCCATCGCAGCGCCGAGTCTCCACCAGGAGCAGCCGGACAGGCGCTGTCCGCTCAGCACCCCCACCGCAGTCACATTGCTGCCAAAGTCACCAAGCTGCCGTGTGACCGATCTGATCCATCACTGCAACCCGATGAGCCCGGTTTACTCTGCTGCCAGGAGGGGACATCACCAGCGTCTGTGCTGCCATCACGACATCTTGGATGTACCGACGATGTGACGTCCCTTCTTAATGTGATGCCATTGGCTGCCATCGTCTTTTTGGATCTCGAGTCTGCCCCCTCCAGTGAGCCCGAGCCCTCTGGTCCTCCAGCTGCCTGGCAGGTGTGTTAGACGCGGGGCTATAGAGAGGGGAATGAAGCCTGGTCCAGCATCAGCCCTGATTTCTGTCTCATAGCTGGTGAGAAACGACCGGTTGCTCTGAGCGCTGCTTCCCTCCTGTCAACACTTTCAGTCTGATCCCCGCTGCGCACGGTGGCACGGTGCGCGTACACCTCTGCGATGAAGGGAACTTATTGGAGAAATGCCTAAGGGACGCAATGGGCCTGAGCGACGACAAGGATCGCATTGTGATAAACGTGGGAGGGATCAGACATCAGACATACCGCAGCACCCTGCGCACCCTGCCCGGCACTCGTTTGTCCTGGCTGGCCGAGCCTGATGCGCCCAACCACTTTGACTATGATGCCAAGATCGAGGAGTTTTTCTTCGACCGCCACCCTGGCGTGTTCGCACACATCCTCAATTACTACAGGACAGGTAAGCTGCACTGCCCCGCTGATGTCTGCGGGCCCCTCTACGAGGAGGAGCTGGCCTTCTGGGGCATCGACGAGACAGACGTGGAGCCATGCTGCTGGATGACATATCGCCAGCACCGGGAGGCAGAAGAGGCCCTTGATAGTTTCGGCGGGGGAGGGCTGTTGGACCTGGGGAGCGAGGATCCTGAGCCGGAGCAGGAGCACACTGAGGATGATGTGGATGAGATGACAAGGAGGCTGGCGCAGGGGGACTCTCATGACACCAGGAGTGGGAGCCTGTGGAGCCGGTGGCAGAAACATGTCTGGGCCCTGTTTGAGGACCCTTACTCCTCTAAATATGCAAGGGTGAGTATCCCATTAAGATGTTAGCCTGTGCCAAGCCTTAGCTGTGTTCTTACTATTCCTATAATGAGTTATTATGAACTCAAATGTGGGTAATTTGTTTGGAACTGTCAGAGCTGCATGAGGAATAGAGAACTAGTCAATGTGCCTTGATGGAGAGTTAATGACTGATGGAGCTGACAGGCTATAGAGAGGCTTTTGATGACCTTGAAATTACTCTCTCAGGGATTTCCACAGCAGGGATGTGATTGTTCAGAGGAAGGAGGAGGGACACAAATCAACCGAAGACCTCATCCATCAAAATCATTTAAATGCAAATCATTTCTCCCAACCTCCCCTGTCTCTCAGAGGAAGATAAAGAAAGTCATTTGGACTCACACAGGTCTTTGGATTGATATTTCCATGACACGAGGATCCCTGGGCCGGCCGCGAATGGCTCTGTGGTCAAATAGGTCAGCTGCATATTAGGTAACCAGATCTTTGGCACCACCAGAAATGTAGTGGCACACCTCCACATGAAAAAATAGGATGGCTGTAAGAGGTGACACTTTTGGTTTTTGTCACGGGCACTTCTCCATCTGGGCACCATGCCTCTCAGTGGTGAGATGATAATTATTTTTCATGCGTTTACGACCACTTTCAGCGTCAAAGACCGCTGCGCTGCACACTGCTTTAACAGCTTCTGCAGCCTGATTGGTATAATTAGTTACCACGCAACACCCAGCAAGTGTAAACTGTATTGACATGTCCTCACTCTTAACAACAAGCATCAGTGAAAGTGGTTTAACAAATAATTTGCAAGCTTCTTTCAGATTCTACCTTTTGCATGTAGGAAGTTTCTTGAAGCATAAAACTCCTTATGTGTCCATCAGTTACACAAAGAGTGAGATGAAAAGCGGAGCGACGATCGACAGAGCTCCACCAACAGTCTGCCGAGAAGATTAATTAGAAGTGAGCCTCAGAGTTAATTACAGACTCTATATTCACAGTGGACACATCAGTGGAAAACCCTTGTCACTGCATATCACTGCAGGCCCTGTGGTTTGCAGGCGACAGTGAGAATTAGCCAATAAGGAGCAAACAATCTTCTCTTGTCACCCTCCGCTCCAGGCCACACTGTTCCTATCTGTCACAAACACACATGATTTGAGAGGCAGTGTGATGAGACAGAGAGCATTTGTTTAACAGTGTGAAGGCTCTGATGCTCAGAGGGCCGAGCGATCGAGATGTCGGGAGGCACTAGAGGCTGACATTAAAGAAGCTTATAAGAATGAGAGGTTTGTGAGTTTGGAGGATGCTGGCAGTGTTGGTGATGTTGGTTTTTCATCTCTGTGGCTTAAATGTTACACAAGAGCAGAAAAAAGAGAATCAGTTAGAGCTGCATAAGAAATGTATTTTTGCATAGTGTGGTAAATGTTTAGATTAAGAGAATAACAATTTAAAAAAATGTGCCATATTCAAAGAGCTTTTATAACCAAACGAGATAGGTCATGTAGAAGAATAAAAAAACAAGCAATGATTTTATTTCAGCCAACACCTCAGCCAAACAGATTCACCCGATCTGGACTTTTATTTAGATCTGCATCAAATTGCTCACACTCATACATATCAGTCCCCTAAATATGCCTTATTTCTTTTGTCAAGATCCAAGAATTCAAAATCTGAAAGATTAAGGAAAATGTTAAAAGAGGCTACATCTGTTAATGTCAAAGACAATGAAACAAAAATTTGTCGATCTGGATCCACGCCAAAATTGAATGGGTTCTTCAACGAACCATACCACATCCTTCCACCAAGTCCCCTGGTTATCATCCAGTAGTTTTCACTTAATCCTGCTAACAGACCGACGGACAAACCAAGAACTGAGACAGAAAACAAATCCTCCTTGAAGACAATAATAACACGAGAATCTGTTCGTTTGAGCTGTAACTCAGGATCTTTTTTCTTGCATCAGGTGGTTATTTTTGGGATTAAATAATTATGGAGCCCAATTTTACCACCAACATTTCCTAAAGTCCAAGCAGCCAGAAAGTTGTCATAGGAGAATAAGAAAAGCAGCAATAATCAATCTTTGTTGACCAACTTGTTGATATAGTTTACAACCTTGACTATAAACACGTAATATCTGTAAGGTGCAGACAGTGACAGATACAGTCACCAGGATGCCCTGGGTAAACATCAACTTCTTTTGTTACAGTTCAGTTCAATCTGAACATATTAATGAATCAAAATTGTCCGTAGGTTTAAAAGTGAGCATGAATGTTTGTTCTGTCTGTTGCCCTGGTGATGGGCCTGGCATCCTGTCTCGGCTGTGCCCCATCTTTTCCCCAATGTCCGCTGGGATTGGCTTCAGCTCCCCTGCCACCCTTACAACATAAGTGAATGGATAATGGCTAGATGGAGGAACTTGTCAATGAATATGCATTGTGTACATTGAGACACAGGTAGACAGGAGATTCTTATCTGCATTTCTAACCAAATCAAATCCACTGATCATGAATCTTTTGTACCTGAAAGTCTGGGGCTCCCAGTTTGGGGGCAATCCAGTTTGAGCTGTTGATTCCACGCAGTGTTATTTATGTAGGTCACGGTTTGTAGTGCAGTTTTATTGGTCTGTACTAAAGCGTAGGGTGTGCTTGTTATTTTGCACCAAACATACTGTGGAGGGGGTGGACAAAACAACATTATGCAATGGGATAAAACAACACCACATACTACTGCCTGAAGAGCTGGATCAGCACACACAGAACAAGCTGCATTTATTTAGTCTGTTTCTATTTGATTGAATTAAAATGTCTAGTTTCCTCTTGTCTAGACTCTATTTAAAAGATGAACATTTTGTAGTCTACTGAAACCCCCCTAAAAAACATTGACAAGCTATATTTGTGTATAAATTGCACAAACAATTCAGCTCTAATATTCGTCTCTGTGAATGTAGAGCGGAGGATGTCAATGTGCTGTAGAGTCACTGCTCAGACAGTTTTTCCTCTGTGCCATCACACGAACATGGAAGGGGAAGCAGACATTCATAAACAGCAACGATTTCCTCAGCACAGTGCAGTGAATTGCCAGTGATGCGATGTTACGATGGAGGGGCCTGTTTTCCATCTCACCTCCCTGACACACTGTGAATAGACGTGACCGACTGAGTTTTCTTTGCTCAGTGGAATATATAAACCTTCCTCATGCCCAGACATGCCCCACTCTAACTTACCTTCTCCCTCATGTCATGTCTTACTACACTTACTACAATACTGCATTAGTGCATTAGCATCTATTGCAATTCTGTATACGTCCAGGGAGAGGGATCCCTCACATGCGTCTCTCTCTGAGGTTTCTACATTGATATTTTTTCTTTTTTTGTTTCATTGTTCAGCCCTATGAGACAAATTGTGATTTGTGAATATGGGCTGTACAAATATAATTTGATTTGATTGTCTGATTAGTTGTGAAAAGTGTTTCAGAGCCCAGATCACTATCATAAAGCAGTGGCGGATTGAGGACATTTCATAAAGGGGCCATAATTTACACAGAGGGCCAATTATACATCTATGCACCATCCATGCACATATTCATAATTCCTGATTTAGTAAGGTTAAACATTTAAGTCATTCTGTGTTTACTGTTAGCTCTATAGCCACACATCACTGAATATATTTAGACAATTGTTGTTCAAGCTCATTGTGTACTTCAAAAAGGCTTAGAAAGTATAAATTCATAACAAATTGTCATATTTGTTGTTGGTATTGTTGGTAAGTGAATATGATTAGACTGGGGTACTTTAGGGGCCTATTAGATTTCAGCTGGGCCCAGTTCCCCACTGGCCCCGCCCCTTGAACCGCCCATGATGACATCTTCATGCGTGTACAAATTTCTATTGATCCAATTTTTGTAATTCATAGGATGATTAAGTAGATATCAGCTTTCATTGAAGACACAGCTGTTTTTTATCTGTTCAAACTACAGTAAAGCATACGAGTGCTAACACATGACGTAAATCAGTGATCAGAGGAGGATAACATGAGCACAGCACTGCAGTCAATGCCCAGGAGAGGAAACTGTATCTGTTACAAACATGTAGTATGCACCAGAAATATCAGAACGTAAATGTGATGCAATGTGATCATCCGATCGATACATTATGAAGGCTAAAGTATTCTTTAGCCATTAAGGGAAATATAGGTTTCTCATGAAGGTCTGTGAGCAGCTCAGTTCTGAACGATTCCCAGGAGCAGATCATCTGGACAGCGTGACCTTGTGTTGGGAAAACCTACTGTACCGATGCTGCTGAAGGGAAGAGCCCAAGCTAATTTTAGTCTTGCGGGTTGACACCAACGTGCCTGCTGCTGTCTCTTTAGTAATTCAGCATGTAGCTTACCCTTGAAAAACCCCATGACCTTGACATACAGCAGTGGGAAGGGAAGGAAGAGCAGCATTGATTGTCCCTTTTTACAATGAATCAAGATGCAGAGGGAGCAGGGTGGGAGTGGTAGGAGCGAGTGTCTCAATGCCACTGTCAGAGCAGTTGCCTTTGTCTCAGATTGAACTGAACGGTGTTGTGCTAAGAATGGCTGCTGAGCCACAGAGCTTTATTATTTTGCATGTGTTACCGTGCTCATTATCCTCTCTGTCCTTCTTCCCCACTTCCTCTCTTTCCTCTATTTCTTCTTCTTCACCCTGCACATGTTTCCTCCCCAGTGGGTAGCTCTGGCCTCGCTTTTCTTTATCCTGGTGTCCATCACCACCTTCTGTCTGGAGACCCATGAGGCCTTCAACCCCATTATCAACCGTACTGAGGTGGAGCTGGTGAACAACATCACCGTGGAGCACACCTACCAGGAGACGGAGACTGCGGCCTACCTCACCTACATAGAGGGTGTTTGTGTGGTGTGGTTCACTTTCGAGTTTTTAATGCGAATAACTTTCTGTCCAAATAAGTTTGACTTCATTCGGAACGCCCTGAACATCATCGACTTTGTGGCCATCCTGCCCTTCTACCTAGAGGTGGGCCTCAGCGGGCTCTCCTCCAAGGCAGCTAAGGACGTGTTGGGTTTCCTGAGAGTAGTCCGCTTCGTGCGGATCCTGCGTATCTTCAAGCTGACACGTCACTTTGTGGGACTGAGGGTGCTGGGCCACACACTGAGAGCCAGCACCAATGAGTTCCTGCTCCTCATCATCTTCCTTGCCCTTGGCGTCCTCATCTTTGCGACCATGATCTACTACGCTGAACGGATAGGAGCCAACCCCAACGACCCTCGAGCCAGCGACCACACACACTTCAAGAACATCCCAATTGGATTCTGGTGGGCTGTGGTGACTATGACGACCCTCGGTTACGGAGACATGTACCCTCAGACGACCTCTGGTATGCTGGTGGGAGCCCTGTGTGCCCTGGCGGGTGTGCTGACCATCGCCATGCCCGTCCCTGTGATTGTCAACAACTTTGGAATGTATTACTCGCTGGCCATGGCAAAACAGAAACTACCAAAGAAAAAAAATAGGCATATCCCACGAGCTCCCCAACCAGGTTCTCCTAACTTCTGTAAGTCAAGCATCAGCTCTCAGCCCCAGAGCCCCATCGCCCATGACGACGTTTTTGAGATAAAGTTTCAAGGTAAGAAGCAAACACGATGCATATTCTCCTCACTTCTCCGTGCTAAAGACACAAGACACATCACTGTTCAGCTGCTTCACTTTTTTTACACTTCAATCAGCCGATGAGTTTCCACAGAGAGTAATCAATAAAATATGTAATGAAAGGCACATTTGACTTTGGATAGAAGAAAATAGAGGCTGAGGCAGACCGTTAGTAATCTTACTATTGATTTTCCACTTAATAAATGCAGTAATTCAGACTTCCTCTGTGTATTTGTAATATTAAGAACATATAAATAGACGCTTTAATCACTTGATCCCTCTGGTTGCAGATGTGTTGACCTTTAATCCAGTTTGTTCTCAAAAACATGGAACAAGGGATGGTGCAAGGCAAATATTGACAGCAGCTATACATACAGTGGTTACAAAAGAGAATCCCAAAGTGCTTTCTGCATATAGAGCGTGGAAATAGCAGATAAATGAAAAGGCATTGTACAGTGCTGGTATATGAAACCAGATTTGTTTTGTGTGTGTGTTTTCCTTTCCTTTCCTTTATTGTTTTTTTTATAAGACTCCAAACTGAACGGTGAGGCTGCTAATGCAGCGCTGGCAAATGAAGACTGCCCCCACATTGACCAGGCGATATCTCCGGAGGAAATCTTCAGCCCCAGCGAGCGAGAGCGGCCCTGCTTCCTGGTCACCACTGCTGAACGCCCCAACCACACAGGGGGCAGAGTGAGGAGGGGTACGTACAGTAACAGCCAATCACAGGCCCCCGTAAGACACTGACACCCCTTAGACCATAGACAGGACACGCTTCTTTATCTATCTTTGCTGAGTGTATTAAACACACACGTTAACACACAAACAACTACAAACCTCATATTGCAACCTCCACACATTTTCACAGCAGCCGCTTCTCCTCAATCATCCTGATGGGAATTGTACATATTCATATATATGTATATAGAGTCACAATAGCATTTGTTAAGGCCAAGCACAATCACCACAAATGTCAATAATACATGTCCACATCTACATAATATATTTTTTGATACCATTCATAATGTAATACCCCTATTTATTTACCAGTAAGAAAGCTATTTTCGAGATTTACATGATCTAGAATGTGTTGTCTTACAAAGAAAGTATTATGTGCTATGCGTGTACCATGTATGTATAAGTGTTTTGATGGTAAATACCACGCGGGATCCTGACTTATGAGTACATTGCTCTTGACCATAACGGTGCATGAAGTGTCTTGCTGATGGGTGCTATCAGTATGGTGAAGGAGAACAACACAAATGGAGGAAGGCTAAAGTCAATTACTGTTATCATTAAGAGCCGAATTCAACCTTAGTGATTTTTATACTATAATACCAGGGACAAGCCCTTTAATTTGATTTTATTAAATCTAATATAAATGTGCGAAACATTCCTAAGAAGACCAAGTTAGTCTCTAGTTGTGTGTGCAGCCAGCACATCCGCAGTAAAAAGGCCAACAGTGTGAAATTCTACCTGTAGCTAAGAGAAGCATTCCCTGCCTGAGGTGCCTGCCTTTTTCTTTTCCGAGTCTTGTACAGTGTTATACTCCGAAACCATTCCAGTACCACCCAGTGCATGCTGTTGTACTCCTGATGCACTCAATGCATGGAGAAGAATAATCTGTCTCAAGTCTGTGTTGACCTGTTTCTTTGGAGACAAAAACAAGAAAGCAACAGGTGTAGTATTTACCAGTTGAGGAACGCCAACAAAAAAAAAACCCAACAACATTTTGTCGTGGATTCAGTGCTGCAGTGTACTCAGAACGTTCTCTGTTTTTCAACTGAAGGTTATGAAAAGCCTTGGAGCCTTAACAGCATGTCTGGCATGAGCGGGGATGCCTCTGGAGTGTCCTCAGTGTCTGCCCTGCCCTGCAGCCCACCCTGTCTAATGCAGCACTCACATTCTCCCATCCCATCCATTATGTAGCATGGTTGAGTAGCAGACACAATGCCATTGGAGGGCCAGTCCACACTCTTCCTTCTTATCCTTCCTGTTTTTTCTTTTGTTTTTACACTTGCCTTTGCTCCTGCTTTCTTTCATTTTTTTTAATTTCTTTTATTTTACTGGAAAACTGTATCTTAACTGTGCTAGTACTCAAGCTTCCCAAGTGTTCTCCTTGGGTGTGTCATCATATCCTAGACTAGAAAACATTGGCACATGCCACTCTGCATGGGTCACCTCAGTTGCAGACAAAGCACTGTTCTACTTCTACCACAGGCTAACCCCACTCTCTCCCTGTGTTTACATCATTGCCTGTTGCTCTGTTGCTTTTGATCTCACATACTCTCCTGCCAGTAACTTTCTTATCTCATCTGCTTTTACAATTTTGTGAAAGAAATTTTCATAAGATGTAACCCCTGCTAACAGCCCAATGTGCTGGACATTGACAATACATGGCTTTGAAACATATCCAAATGGTACCATTGCCAGCTGTTAAGGGAACTCCTCTAAAGTGCTTTGTGACGTTGCAAAGTAGAGACGTTACCTTTCTGAAAGTGAAATCCAGACGAGGCTTAATGTTATATTGAGTGGCCATTAGAAAAATATTATTATAAGATGATGTTCATGATGTCCAATGCAACATGGAGATGATGACAATTCACATACTAGTGATGAATACATCCAATGTCAAAAGAACTAAAACTGTTTGTTCATTTGCATGAACTGCATGAGAAATTATGTTCAACATGAACCTAACTGTATCGTAGTACCTGTAAGAAAAAAACACTTTTTTCTTTCAAAAGCTTCTAAAGCTTTGTCATGTTTTATGCATTTTGAGACAGCTTTACAGAGACTCAGTCATAGCAGAGGTTTTATGTAGCTGCCATTCTTTGCCTTTCCCCAAATTAATACATTCATTTTATTTATTCGACAGGGGCCTCCAGCTAAAATAGTATGATTTGACTTGAACAATCCGCCATAAAGCCAACTAATGCTGTTATGAGCATAGCCAGTTTTTATACTAATAATTACGTAGTTACGAGTTTTTAAAGTGCCGTTAGTCTGCAGCAATTTCACTGAATGCTGTGATGCTTAAAATTAGTGCAAAACTCATGAATTATTAAACAACGGTGCCTTCGTACCTGGTGAGGCAAAAGCTGTATCTCAATTCAGGGTCTGCATCCTTCAGAGGATGCATTTGAAGGCCACTTGCGTCACAGTGGCTCAACTAGGCTGTTTCAAAGGCTCCTTCACATGCTGATGCCAATGCATTTTACCATACCCAAGAAACGAGGGCTCCAACCAATAGATCCTTCTCGTCCCAACCTATCCCAGGATTCATTGCACTTTGGTGACAAATGTTTTTTCAAAGAGGTAATCATGCCAGCAGGCAACGAGACATCCAACACTTCAACTGAACCTAACAGATAACTATGCACACATAAAAAAAACTAAGGGGGATTAAAATGTCTCAGCGAGTCCAACCTCAGCTTCGGTGACACTCGTAACACCAATCACGGAAAACCTCTGTAGACCAGACCGACTAATTTCATTTTGGCCTTTGCGGTCTACACAGCACACGAAGGAGGCGGTCTTAGTGGATCAGGAATATAGTGTCAGTGACAGTGATGCAGCCCCTGAAATAAGAGACAGGTAAAGCAAAAGAGAAATGATATTACATACGTGCTCCCAGTGTAGCATCGACCACTTTATATACCATGCTCATAACAGTGTGACGAAAGCTTTATTCTACAAGGTGCACCTTGTACTTTTTGCACCTCCCTACGTATCCTTAATCATAGCAAAAAAAAACGTGAATTGTTACACCATACAATCCACAGTAGAACTTAACCTCTAGTGAAACACAACTCCAGCAAAAAACACCAGAAAATACTTTCTTAATATCCCTAACTCAAGAAAGATTTTGTATTGTAAAGCACAAAATGTTATTAAAAGGGACCAGGTAGGTAATGATGACTCCTGCAGTATGTATGTCTATTGATTTAAAAACATCAATACTGATACAGGTACATGTATTGATACTGTCCCAATACTTATGCACAATTTTTTCAGGGCACTTTAACAAATTTTATGTTGATCAATCAAATAAAAGAAAAAAGAAGATAAATTTCTAGTAGAAGATATTAAGAACAGCATCTCATCTAAGTTTTTTTTAATTCTGATTGAGCAGAGTTTTACTTTTCCAGTTATGTCTCTTGTGGTAATTAATGGACGTTATATATTTCAAAAGAGAAAAAAAAACTTGTGAAGATTTGATGTGAAGAGATGCAGATGAATTATATGCTCATGCAATTCAAGTGAAAAAGAAAAAAAGAACACAACACATTTTGTTATGTGGGTCTATACTTGGGGAAAGGTAAATGCATGTATTTTACATTTATGCAACAGAAAAGTATTCAAATAAAAGATGTAAATACGAGTCCTTGCATGAAATAAATTTTATACACAACGAGCGTTTAGACTCCGTTTTTATTCAGCAGCACATGCATACATACAACCTTCTTATACTGCTAGCATACGGCTAGTGGTACCTACTGCTGTTTGACCCTCGGTCCACCTGTGTTCGGGCCAAAGAGGATTTAAAAAAAGGAAAACGAGGTGACTGTGAGAGCATGATGAGAAGTATACAAACGCATGAGTGACTGATCTACTGTAGATAAACCCGTAGAGCGCCGCATGATCGGGCATGTTTATTAACCGACTCAGAGTCCAACCTCTACACTACATCGTTGTCTGAGGCCTTGGCTAAGCATGGGAAACACATGGTAAACCTGTCGTTTACCATGAAAAACTAACGGAGCACATTTTCTTTACTCTCCAAGCTAGTCTCATCTCTTCAGCTCTGTTACTCGCACCTCAGACCTCTCCATCACCGCCATCATTTCCACCATTATACATAATTTGTGTAATAATTTATTTTTGTTATTGTTTTTTTTATATGTTTATAGAGACCCAGCGACAGCACCGGAGCAGACAACCAACAGAGTCAGTTTGTGTTATGAACCATGGTGTACCAACCACTATGTGTATGACCCATAACGGCCCATCACCCACCTGATAGTGCTGTAGCTATGTTGTGTGTATTACTTAGTATTTTTAATGGGTGTGACAGTGGCAACCTGTACATCACAAACTCAGCATAGATGTAGCACTGAGGAAAGTTTTGTTGTCAAGCCTTATATAGCCCAGTATCTGTGACTGGTTACTGTGTTGTAATTTTGTGTGCCTATTTTGTGTGTGCCAGTGCTGTAAATACGCTTTTTTTGTGTGCTGAAGCTGTGTGTACCAATGTTTTTGAGTGATCATCCGATATCTGTGTGCTTCTTCTTCTGTTGAAAGAAAAAAAAATGTTGCTCCGATTCAAACCCCCCCTCTCCCTCACCACACAAACACACACACACACACACACACACTCATACACACGCACAGTGTCCCAAACAACCTGTCACGTGTCACGTCAGCCAGACTAAACTAAATATTGTTAACTTTGCACTGTCATGGTCACATCTTCGTAGACTTTCTTGCACTGTTTTGCACCAGTGACCTTTTCTTAACAGTCAACAACCTTTTATAAGTTTTGAGGCATCAGAGTCAACATCCACAAAAACAAAAATGTAAAATATAAGGTTATATTTTCAAAAATAAATTCCCCTATCTTACATTTTATTAATGAGGCATTCAAATGACAGAATGCCGTCAAGAATTGGTTCAAACTTTTGTTGGCTAAGCAAATGACCAATACATATATTCAGCTTTCATTGAATGTTGAAGAATGTCCGTTTACTGCTGTACTACAATTAACAAAGTCATTTCACAGCTCATAATTATTCTGCAGTATGTTTTAATTGACAATCATGTAGAATTGGACTTCTATTCTTTTTCTGCACACATGCAAATTGGTGTATTAGTGTGTAACTAATGCCAAAACCTCATACGCCTCACCCTGGATAAGTGCCTCTGTTATGCAAACTTTTCTCACCATTCAGGAGTTTCTTAACATGATGAACCTAAATGTGCGTTTTATTTCAAACTAACTATACAGTCATCAGCCATTAAAACCAGTTATTTACTCAAAAAGCACACAGGATATAATGAGAGCCCCTGTATGGATCAGTTTCTAAAGGCAAAGCAGTGAGCATACGTAAAAAAAAAAAAGAAAAAACAGTCATCAGGTACAGATTCATTATCTGTGTGGAAAAGTTGAGAGTGATGAGGGACCAACTTTTTAACCAAACCACTGCGGAAACACTGCCAACAATTTGCTGAGACCTGCGTGCAGTCAGGTTACAGCAGATCTGGAGCTGATCACAAATGGGTGGGGGGGCAGTGTGCTGATCATTGTCCAACAGAATAAAAAAAGAAAAGAAAAGCAAACAGCAGCTGTTGTCATTAATGGAATTAATAACACAACTAAGAGGCAACTAATGTGTGCCGTTTAGAGAGACTTCAGAGTGTGTTTTGAACACCGTGCATTTGTGGTTAGTAATTTCAAAAAAAGGTGTTCAGTGATCGTTTTGATTGGTTTGTTGTTGAGGGATTTTTTTGTGTGTGTGTTTTTTTTAAACAGTTCAGGCTTGTACAATAAATAGTGATAAATAAAAAAAACACAGAAATGATCTTTTTCAGCGAGTGTTGATTTTTTTTTTATTTCAGCTATACTTAATTTTCATTAATGCATAATTCGAGTGAAATCGATGGTCTCCACATTTAATTTCACAAACGATCATTCTAAAGTGAAACCTTTAAAATTCGAAAGTAAAGATAATGTTAACATATCATCCCTGAGCCATATTGAGTGCTACTGCCCTTGAAGGAGGCACCGGCTTAGGACCTGCAGCTGTTCCACAGGTGCTGCATTGCGGTCGCTCACAGCTTATAAATATGTAGGTTGGGTTAAATGCAGCGGACATGTTTCTCCCAGGAGGGATGAATTAAGGATAGTAGTGGTGCAAATAAGACAATCATAACTGGTAAAATAATAAATGAATGATGGACATTTGGAAAATAAAAAAAGAACCCACGTATGAGCGGTAAATCGTGATATCCACTATAAACTGCAGATTGATGACCTCCTGACACTCAAGATGACAGCAATAAACCCACTGACATGGGAAGATGGAGGTATAGCACCATTGTAGCCCATTCCTCACATGATTCTTAACAGCAGGAGGACTGGGAGCCACAGACACGCCCATGTCCTGCAGAGCTGTCCCAGTCATGTCCATCAAAGTGACAGGTTGGTCAGAGAAATGATGGCCTCTGTCCACATGAAACATACTCCAGCCCACATACGACCACATGAAGGTGTTAATGACGACATTTTAAAGTATGACCTGCTCAGGTGGCTTTTGAAAGGTGGAGGTTAATTAACTTTTTAGGGCTCTGCAAAGCACCAATACATCACTGAATCAGTCAGAAATGTGTCATTGTGTCATTTCACAAAGCCCCTCTGTTTTTCTTCTCTGTGATTGTCACACCGCATGACTGTCCCTGATGGAGTTGGTGCAGAGTTGTATCTCGAGCCAGTCATGGCGGTGCACACTGCCATTGAGTGTCCAGCTCCGCAGCCGATGAGAAGAGGTTGGAGACCAGATATGAGCTGAGGCTTAGAGACGTCTGTCTGTGAGCCGTCGCCGCACATTCCGTGTTCGTTCCAGCCCCAGGAGAGGAGACACCCCCCTGGAAAGGAGAGGGGGTCATGTGTCAGTGGAGCTGACAGGAGAGAGACAGGGATGTAGCGCAGTAGCATGTAGGATAAAATTAGCAGCCTGGAGAAAAGAGAGGCTGTGTGCAAAAAACAAAAAGAGGGCAAGCGATCTCTCACTTACACACATGAATGTGACTTCAGAGGACATTACATTGATTTCCAATAATATGCTGGAGACCCTGGAAAGCTTCCCCCTAACCCTCACCCCTGACCTTAACCTTAAAAAATGTCTTCCCCTTAAAATCTAAAGGTTTACATTATGAGGACTTGCTTCTTGCCCCCATAAGGACGGCACGTCTCCATAATGTGACTGTGTAAACACATTAAGGTCCCCACAACATGAGCAATTACTAGACACCACACACACACACACACACACACACACACACACACACACACACACACACACACACACACACACACACACACACACACACACACACACAGTTCCCAGTGCTGACTCTCAGACAGTAATGAAGCCTCCCTGCTCTTCACAGCTGGTGAGCTTGTTGGTGGGTGTGGTCAGGTCTGCATCACCGAGGAGACACGTGCCATGGCAACATAGTTACCTAATAGGCTCCATTGCCATAGCAACAGAAGCGAGCTTGCTTTCTCAAGGGTAACACATCGTCAAGCTTTCCCCGTCCTGCAGTTGTGTCGTGTGTCTCTCATGCCATTTATTTCATCCAGAGTCTTTGTCTTTCTGCATTTTTATCTCCCTCTGACAAATAGGAGCGTCAAAGACTTGGATTTCCCAACAGACACACATGCTGTCGCAGTTATCGGAGCACTATATCATGCCAGCAGCTTATGTCAGTGTGACGGTCTGCCAGACATGGCTCATGCATTACAAACGTGCATGTAGCCACGTCTTTGAGACACTGCATGTGTTTATAACTGCACTGCGTCCGTCTCCATCTTTGATTCAGTAAACATCGTGGTTCTCATCTATCAGTGAAGATAATGTGTCGAAACCTTTCGCTCATTGGAGGAAAAAAAAGCCACATTTTGGTGCTGTGCTTAATTCATGAACTCGCTGACTGGAATACAGCACATCAGTGTTTCCATGGCAACAAAGTGCCAGCACAATATCCTGCCCAACAAAAGAATCAAAATCAAGACACCCAAACCAAAAAGCCATTTCCTTGTAAACAAATCCACTCATTCGGTTTTATAACAGTTTAAATTTACTCCACTGACACAATCTGCTGGAGGTGCATTATTTTTGTAGCTCGATATTCCAGATACACATGTAAGCAGGTGTTTGCCCTTCCTCATTCATGTGAAGTTCAACATGTTTAACAAAGATCTTTCCTCAGATTGGATGAGCCTGACCCACAGCATCTTCAGCCCGTCTCCCATCTCTGAACACCACTGATGAATTTCAAACATGACGAGCACTTCCTCAGGTGCAAACGGGCGAGGTCTGAGCAGGCAACAGATATCATGAGCAGCATGAAGTGCTCTCCGTTCCTTTCTGCCTGACCTACTTCAGCACCAGAAATAGCAGCACTCAGGTCTCTGCTTCCAATCCTGTTTTTTGCTATTTCATGGCTCCTGCCACCGCGCTCGAGACAGGAGGAGAAAAAGAACGACAGCGAGCGTGGCAGAGGAGCGAGGTGCAGGAGGTTCATGTGAGCTCTCCCTGCTTCGCGTCTGCTTTCTCATCACATAACTGACCTTCTGAGAGCGGTGCTCTGTGAGAACTTTCATTATGACTAACAGTCTACATTAACACTTCTCCTAATTATAATGGCACATCCAGTTAACAGGTTGAATTGGTCAGAACATTAATAGCGGATGACTATTTGCTATTTAGCATTTCCTCTCTAACAGCAGCCTTTGCTTGTGTTTTAGTATTCATCTGCAGTATTTATATTCATGCTGATATAAAAAAAAAATGGGGCAGTGTTAAAATTTTAATGCAAGAGATTTTACTTCCAAAATGTTTTATAATGCACGGTGGTGACTACAGGAAAGCAGGCATGGAATTAATAAAGTACAGTACGTTTTGTAAGACAAGTTCTGTATGTTTAGTGTTTTTAAAGGATGCGTGTGATTGCAGTGTCTGTATTCTTTTCTTCTGTAGATAAAGGGAGATTGCTCTCCAAACACTTGACTGGAAAAACATACCTGTAAATATGCATGTGTGGTTAATTCAGCTCCTCTACAGGCCTGTTGGGTAATTGCTCCTGTCAGTGATGCCCATGTATCCATGCCGTAATTACTTCTTGATGTAAAAGTCACAGAGCAACGAGCCAACCTCAGGAATTCTCTGCAGCATTACCGGAAGGATAATTATAATATTTCATACTGATGTTTGTAATATTAGACAGTTCTCTTACTTATGCTTTGGTCCAGAGAAGAGGATTATTTGAAATAGTTCATCCTCACCTATGTGTGTATTTGGTGTTCTTTTATGCGGTAGGAGCTTGAGTAGGAGTAGGTGTCGTGTCAGGTCAGGAATTACGTCTCTTGTTTCAGCTTCTTGCACTTACTGAACAAAAATCCTGTTTCTACTTAAGTTCTCAGACACCTGTCTTCTTGCATGTTTGGTTTCTAGTGCAGTAGTGTAACGTCGTTAGATGTTAATGCTCTTCTGTTATTCTGCAATATATTATACTGGCAGAAGTACCAGTTTAAGACAACAATAAAGAAAAATAAATTCAGAAGAGAAGCACCACATGAGCTGAATGAGAATGAAAAGCCAAGAACGTGTGAGGACATTGGTGACAAAATACACTCACCGACAATGGCGAGGTTATGTTCAGATCCGCATGCAATCTGTAGAGAGAAAGACAAAAAGAGGTAAAAGGGTTTATCTGCCTCCAATGCATATTTACACGTTGAAAGCAGACATGACAGTTTTAGGGCTCTTATATCAGAGAATTGTTTAGAGATTAGAGCCCGACGGATTTACATTTTTGGAGGCCGATGTCGGTATTAAGGAGTAAAAGAGTTCAATTAAAACTTAATTTGGAGCTGGACGCTTTGCAGTTTAACCATAAACTTTACGATGAATGAAAAAATAAAATAAAAGGAAAACAGAAAACACATTGGCTCATATCAGCAAATATTATCGACCAACCAAAAAATAGGTCGGCCTCTAATTAAGACCACTTGAAATAAAACATAAAGAAATTCAAATAAAAACATTTGTAAGATGAAATTCTCCAGCTTTTATTCAAACCACTTTACAACTTGAGTGGACACAGCACAGGATACATTAGGAGTGATTTCATTTCAGTGTAAAATCACCCACTAAATGATGCATCATGAGAAAGCAGAGTAGACAAATGCAATATAAATGGCAGCTCATTCATAAAAGCTAAATCCCAGAGGAGTTAATGCCACAGTTTCAGGAAGGCTTTCTCTGCTGATTTTTTAATTGTATTAACTCAGTCTGTTTTTCCATAGTATTTCCACTTCATAACTAGTGGAATTAGAAGACGGAGTGAAATGCTGATCATATCATCACATCTTAAATAGAAGCTCACACTATGATTCCTGCTGTTGAAGCGTTGATGGATTATAAATTGTTACTTCAGTAGCGTTCATAGGCCTCATAAAGATATGACAGTTTACTAAATATTGACTGTGTGGGTGTACAGTTATAGCAGGACTAACGTGGCCGGGTCGGCTGAGAGATTCATAGTCAACTCAGCAAATCCATCTCACTTTTAGATTTACACACATGAGGTGACTACACTTTGACAAACGCCAGTGTGGTCGCAATGATTTACGTGTGGAGGGAGAGCTATCCGGAGCTTGCCCTTGTCCGTCCCTGACATCCACTTAACTGGCAACAATCTCCTAACATATAGATGCCATTCAGACGGCAGGTTAACTGCTGCAATCGTATGATCCTCACACATAACTGCCCTTATGGGAGAAGAGACCTCACTCTTGCTTAATGTAAAAGGTTCGCTCCCATGTGGAAGATAATGGATGGGAGTGAGTGGGAGTGAGTAAGATTGTGTGTGTATGTGCTCTTTACTGGATAAATATTATGAAGCCAATCATTAAGAGGCTTCTTTCTGTGGGCCTGGCTCTCATTCAGTAGCACTGGCTTCCACCAAACAATAAATCATCTTCAGAGGCCTGTTTGTTAGTTGGGGTCTAATGCCCTCTGCTGGATTGATAGAGACATTTCTAGAAAATATGAGGTCAACAACAATAGTTTAATGTTTGAATCGGCCTGTGTTTATATCATGGGTTAGTTGTAGTTTGGATGATATACATTATGCACAAAAATTATCCATATTGTAACTATACAAGATATGTCATTTTCTTTTATTTCAGATTGCCTTGGAAGAACTGGCTATAGAGACAACAGATGAAAATTAGCCTATACAGCTAAGACATTAATGAGAACTGTCCCTATCAAATAAATAAACAAATAATATAAGATAATGAAAGTATTATCATCAATAATTACTATATCTAAAGCCTTATTCTCTTCAGTCAGCAGAGGTGTCCACCACTGACACCTCTTTTACACAAAATTCACAGGTTTACCTACTTTTTAAAACTCGGGTCAATGCAGTTCAAAGGCAACAGACTCTTTTCCCAGTGTTTGCCTTTCTGCTTTTTCACATCGTCTTGCCAAATTACAGTACTTACCCGGGGGTATAATTTCTACTGCCACCAATTAGAGCAAGAGCGAATAAAAAACTGTCTACTGTTTTTAATGGGTGTTAGTGAGTTTTTCACAGACGGATGCCTCACCTGTGTTGCTCCCCTCAGGACTTTAACCTCTGTAGGGAGGCAAACCTCGATGTTTTCACTTCCAGTTGAAGGACCAGCTGACTGCTGCTCTGCGTTCTGAGTGGTTGATGCTTGTCGGCCCAGCTGTCCATAATCTCCTCTGCCCCACGTGAACACCCTTCCACTCTCTGAAATGATTAAGGCCTGATTCAGATATGGCAAATGTCTGTAAAATCATGTTAAAACTGTTGAGTACATATAGATGTAATAGGTGCTGTAAAAGTGATTATGTTTCACCTGTTTGAGCGACAATGTGAGTCCAGCCGCTCCACACACTCATTACTTTCTCTCCATCCATCAGCGAGCGCTTCAGAGGAGTTGGAGAGGACAGGAAGGGCTCTGAGGTGGTCAGCTGGCCGTGCTTGTTGCTTCCCCACAGAAACAAATCACCGTCTTCTGCACACGAGACAGAAGCAACATCACTCGTCATCCAGAAGAGGCAGCAGCACACAGGCAGAGCAGTGATTAAGTGGAACTGGTCAACTAATTACAAGACAGCAGGGAGCCCTGTCATCATGATGTATGGACATTAAATGAGAGACAACACTGGGGTACAACCTGGATGCATAAATGCTCCCTGATGAGGACCAGCATGAAATTCAAGAAACATCTTCTTTTAAATGATAACTCTTATGTCTATCTTCCGCTTCTTACTGTATGAAATCAGGTGACTTCACACATTTCTAAGGATTCATCGAAAACTTGGATCTGTTTTCTGCAAATATTGTCCAGATCTACAACAGCATTTAATGGGTTCTTCCTTGGGTCATGCCCCGCCCGTCCACAAAATTTGAAGTTGTTTTTGCATAAAACGATTGCAGATGAAAACATAATCTCATCAGCAGAGGTGATTAATAAACCAAATACAAGGTAACAGCTGACATACATGCTGGTATCATACCTGTGAGGCACACACAGTGCGCTGAACCTGCAGCTACCAGGTGTGATTTTTTCTGATCCAGACCTGCAACAGGAGCGTGAATATCTGGTGACATTTATCACCCATGAGTGAATCGGTAAATGTTTTCTGTATTTGTGCTCAGTGCATGTACCTGGTACCAGACAGGGCAGCTGAGAGCAGAGGTGTGATGGGACAGGGTGCGGACTGAGCGCTCTCTTAGCGTGACTGAAAAGGCCAGCTCCCCATTGATACACATCACCTGAGCCTGAAGGCCAAACACAATATTATGATCTGTGGATTGACTTTTGAGTGAAAACGTACTGAGGACTGTTTGCAAGTCTTACTAGTAACAGCAAGGGAGTGTCTAAGTCCTGCTGCTATAATCACCACTGGCTCCTTCAGACACTGAGAACAAATAGCACAGTCACGTGTCAATGAAACTGATCAAACTGACCATGACGTGAGGTGTATATATATATACAGTATATAAAACACAGATGATATGATAAGCATTAACAAAGCTTCCTAAGTTATGGCTATGTTTTATTAGAGTCGATAAGCAAACATGTTTCGTGCTCACCTTAACAATCAGTAAATCTGCAGAGTGCGTGACTTTCGGTCCAACACCCAGTTGTCCAAATGCATTGGAGCCACAGGCCAATACCTGACCACATCCTGTAAGTACAATATAAAAGAAATGTCTCACACGGAAATATTCAACTTCTGTAGAAGGTAGGAGGTGGTTCCAGGCCTGATTCACTTGTATTCCCTTCACATAATTGTATTGGTTTTGTGGCTCTGATAATCTTATTGTTATTTTTATTTAATCATATTTAATTTGTGACTAATGTTTATCTTTTCACTTTCCACAGTTTAGTGGTTACTTCCATTGTATCTGATACTTTGTGCAGCACATACTGCATCCATCTAGAAATGTTCTAGATTTATAAGGCTGTGCTTGCTTGTTCTAAATTTTGGGTTATTTAATCCAAACACAGTCTGTTTGCAGCATCACAGGAAGTGTTGCCTTTAGGACATGTAAAAGTTTACATAAGAGTGCTCCAAATGTGGCTAGTTTTACAGCAAACGCTGATGACCAGGAATGTGAGTCAAACACTGGAATTATGTGAGGTTTAATGTAGACATGGGAAAGATTCTCAAATGCAAGGGTTTGTGTCGTTAAGACTTTCTCTCACATGTTTTTTCAGAAACTTGTTTTATTAAAAATTGGAGTTCACAGATGTATGTACAAAGTGGACATTGACACAAATAGTATTTACAAGTCAGATCTGGTTATTATAGTATGATGTGTATGTGGCATCAGCCTGTGAGGACTGCTCTTGTTGATGCTGCTATCTAATATGATGAGGTTGCAGCTATCTCACCCTGTGCTCATGCTCTATTGCACTACTTCTCTTTTACTAACTTCTTACAGGCTTACTACTGTGTAGATTGTACATATTTTTTTCTTATATATTTCTACTCATATCCTGTCTCATTTTTGGCTTATTATTTTATCCTATCAAGAACCACTTGAGAGAAATGCTTATTCAAATCTCACACAAATCACAGTAGTGCTCACCGGTGAGAAGAAGAGTAAAATCCCACCCACAAGCTACATTTGTGACCGTTTGATTCAGGCTGGGACAAAGCTGAAGAGTCGTGATGTTTGCGTGATGACCGAGTCCCAGCTGACCTCTGTGATTCTGTCCACACACAAACACTTCTCCATTTTCTGTCAAAGACAAAATACAACATAAACATGAAGACCAAGCAAGAGTTTACTGCGTTAAAAGTAAAAATAGATGTTTTAAACATAAACATAAACATAAGCACACTTACTATGAATGTATAAAACAAAATGTGATTGCTGTAGATTTCCAGTAGTCACATACACATTACATTGAAAACATAAAATTACACTATTAAATTGAATTAAAATAAACATCTCTGTCACAGTAAAAGAATGTTACAGATTATTTGGATTGTTATTTTGAAATGTATATTATGTATATATGTATATAGGTATATATGTTTTTCCTGGAACTGTACATCTCTGATGTTTGATATACAGTATTTTTATAATCTCGTGGGACAGGAGAGGGATCTCATGGTTTTGGGGACAGAAGGAGAGAGGGACTGAGAGACATCAGGAAGTCACTCGTTAGTTTTTTAAAAGACACAGGGCTGACAGGTAGAATTTGACATTTGTTAAATGACATGATGTTACACACTTGCACCTGAAGTCGTTCGCCAGTAAACCGAGAAAAGAAGAAGGAAGAAAGTGGGACGTACCGGTGACGAACACGGAGTGACCGCCACCTCCGCACACAGACCGGACCGCCCGGTCCTGGAGAGCCGCGGTGTCAGAGAGCCGGGGCTGAGGCTGGTCCTCCACATGTCCCTGTCCCAGCTGTCCGTGACTGTTGGCCCCCTGACCCCGAACACATCCATCACTTACAGCGGGGTTCACGACTGAAACTTTTACAGACGCTGCTTTTAGCAGCACTTCCTTTCCTGACTCTGATGCTAACGTTAGCCAAAGAGCTACATTGAAGCTGCCGAGACAAGCGTGTCTCTGCCGGCGGTGAGTGTTTAAATCTGTTAGACTTCACGTCCACACACACATACAAGTGTAACACAACCGTAAGACAGGGACGACAACAAACTTACCCAAGACCGTAAACAAAACTCCAGCCGCGAGCTCGTTTCCATGGAGCACTACAGCTGCCAGCGAGCGAGTCCGGAGAGATTTGCGACACTGTCGTAAAGCCAACTATTGTGATGTTTGGCTGTAAATATACTGTATATATACACTACTCTCATCATATCCATCGTGTGCCTTATGACTGCATACTATGCCGTACTTTGTACTATGTTTGGAGTACTTATTATGTTGTCAACTTATATGTTTACACCAGGGATCATAGAGAAACGTCATATCAATCCTGTCTATGTCCTGTACATATGGCAGAATTGACAATAAAGTTGATTTTGGCTTTGATTTATAAATTAGATTCTACTTGAAATAGAGTCAACTTTAAACAGAGCAAAACAAGTAACTTATTTGTCTCATGGGTTTTACAATCTGTACAACATGCAACATCCTGTTTTAAGAACTTGTAATGAATACATTTATTCACCTTCTAATATTCACTTCAATAATTTCCTAATGCTTTATACATAGATTACAATCCATTAAAACAGCTTTTGGGTTGCCAGGTTTTGGGGAATCCTCTTTAAAAATTAGTGGCCAGTTTGGCAAACTCACCTAACAAAGTCTTTCCTCAATAGATATGAATCAGAGTTAGTTAGTAACTCAACACAACTAAACAACACAAACTACAGCCCTCAGCCTTTGTGATGGGAATATTTATTAAAACCAGATTACTTAGCTTGTTGACATAGTTATAAGATAGCAATTTAGTATAGAAATGATTAATTTATATTAGTGACACAGTGTGAAATAATGTTCTGGAGGTGGGACAGAGAGGATCCATGACTGGACATAAAACTTAGCTGTCAGCCCTGCATTTCAATAAAACTATTTGTCACTCAAGATATATATTCAACTATATATAAATTACATAAACGTCCACACAGCAAAGTCAAAAACTCAACAATGAACCAGCTTCAGGTGTCACCAAGTAATCAAGTCTTGATTGTGTGTTATGGTGGATTTCATCATGTGGCCCCCAGAACAATTGATGAACAAGTGATCATTATTCTTACAGTATAGAATTACACAATCTCTGATCTCCCAACTTTTACCATAACTTTAAGGATCTGTGCTGTCATCATTCTGCATCTTTAGGATCATAGTCAGCATCTCTGCCAGCATCCAGTAATTACCACTCCGAAGACACCAGAAAGTAATAAATCAACAGGTAACAAACCACTGAGACACTGTGAAGACACAATGAGCTTTTCTCTTTATTATATTTTTCAATAGTTTGATACATAGCCTATACTCATAATTTCTATATTTCTTTACAGTAGAAAAATAATGTTTTATTTCAGGAGCACTACAATTATATTCACGTGGTACATGGGCCAAATCTGCCATAATCAGTCATGAAAACATTCTTATAACAAAGTGTTTTCACTTTTATAATTTCCCTCAACAGCACACTGAAAGACGAGCATGATACATGTACACCAAAAGATAACAAACATGTTATACATATCACTGGAGTGAGGAAGATTAAATGGATTAGATTTATTACAAACAAAAAATCACATGATCAGATACAACAGCAGAGTTAACAACAGGAGGACGAAACCACATCTGTGTATGTAACAGCTGAGGACGCTTTAAAATACCATGATGACGTATTAACTGTTCGTAATGCAGAAGCCACGCACACCTGAAGCATAACAGTTAAGCAGCTCTTTGGGTTTGTGTAATGTACCGATATCAGTGGCAGTCTATTGTATTTGCCATATACCATGCAGTGGGGACAACAGAGCAGTTAGCCAAAGGCAGTGCACACATTCATTGCACCAACAAAGGACAATACACAACCAGTAGTACAGCGGTGCTTGGGGGGGGGGGGGTTGAAGACGTGCACTGTAACTGGGACTCAGACACCCAGCTGCTTGTTGAGCCGATTGAGGGCATCGCCCACAATGTCAAGCTCGTGTCGAAGCTCCTCCACAACGCTGTTGATGCTGGGAGTGTCTTTTAGCACGTCCACACTCTGGGTGTAAGGGTTGTATCGGACTGTGAAGGGACGCTTGATGGTCTTGGCGAACTCCCTGAAATGAAAATAATATCATCACTGAATAATATATTAATTACATGTAAAACAACAGTGTAGCTTGTGGATAATTCTTTATCTTTCCATGCAAGGTGTATCATTATGGCGGTTTTATGTTAAATGACTGAGGAGCCAAGCTCACCTCATCTTGACTTTGGCTTCCTCAAAGCTGTCTGACACAAAGTACACATCCTGAAATGTTGTGATGATGCATTCTTGTTTGGATGTGACTTTGGGGTCAAAAGGCATAATCCTTGCATTACCAGAGAGTGCATGCTGAAAGAGAGAAACACAATAAAGATGCTCATGTAAAGATGTTCAATATTCCAGGTTAACACAAGCCCATGTATCAAGTTACTAAATGTGAATCAGTGTGACAGAACAGAACAAATTTCACTTGTCTTTCAAATTAATTACAAGAAATAAAATCTGAATAGTTCAATTATCACCATGCAACAATAACTTGTATTATTTGCATTGCACTTTATGTAAAAACTAAAATAATAATACAATTTAATTTAATAAGAATTCAAACAATTGAATAAAAGTTAAAATAACCTCAACTGAAATTTAAAACAGGTTTAATAAGAGGGTAATCAAGACAGTTCAAGACAGCTCTTCAGATATTTTCTTTTAATATACACTGCACATATACTTATATTAGATTTACAGTAGGGGTATATTTAATTTCACGTCATGACATAAGACTGTGTTAAAATGTCCACTGTGCAGCGTGGACATCTTGTTCAAATTCACTGCCTTTACCTTAAGCTCACTAATAGATGATAGCAGTCCTGCTCCATATGCTCGCAGCTGCCCTTCTTGTTTGCATAAGCCAAACTCCACTGTGAAGAAATAGCACTGTAACAGATAAATCAGAAACTATTAGTACAGATATTCTGGATTCTCTCAAACTTTGTTTTGATCAATTTGAACTGAATCAGTGTCACTCACTGTGGCCAGTTTCTGAACAGAATCATCTGAGGCCCCAAGTGAGGCAAGACCGATCTCCTGAGAGAACTGGGCAAAGCTGGGCTCAGCAAGCAGAGGGACGTGACCCAGCAGCTCATGGCACGTGTCCCTGGGAAAATAGAAGAGCACAGAACATTAGCTCCAGTAGCCTTATATTAATGGCACTGTTCTTCATACAGCAGTGTGTGTTACTCACGGCTCTGGGGTGTATAAGGGGTCAGTGCTGTGACGCACATACTGGGTACAATGGAAAACGCGGAAGGCCAAGCCAGCAAGGAAGTCACGTGGGGACAGATAACCTGCCACAGGCCTGATGGTAAATCCAGTACGTTCTGAGGAGATGAGATGATTTTTTGAATTTACCAAACTGAAATTCTAAAAAGTTTTTATTTCCAATTTTAAGCAAAAGAATCATGTTTTATTTTAAAAAGAAAATCCATCCTACCCCTTAGGAAGCGCGAGACGTCCTCCAACTGGGGGATGTTGTCCTCCCGACATTCACAGTATTTGGACAGCAGCGGCAGGTTCTTCAAGTATTCGCGACACGCGTGCGTGGGGTACAACTTGATGAGCTCCCTGTACACAACACCCCAGGTCTTCACTTCCTCCTCTGTGAACTCAATGCGAGAAATGGGATCCCCACTGGAAGAACACAGCAAAAATATCTCAGTGCTAAGTAATAACTTTACAGATTTCCACAGTAAATTTTCACTGCATTGCTTGAGTTCCTCTCCATCTTTCCACAGGTACCTATCACTGCTTTTAATGTTTAAAAACCAAATAAAGTGTTAATCAGAAATGAAACATACTGTTTGTAGGCCATGGCAAGATCTGCAAAGTACTTTCTCCTTTTCCGGTAAACGTTGTCCTTGAAACCCTGATGAAGAGGAGAACACAAAGATATGAGTGTGCTTCACATTGAGGGAATTTATCCTTACAAATCAATCCTACCGGTGTATATGAGCAAACTTACAGGATGATCAGCATCCAGATCAGAGCCATACATCAGGACACGGTTAGCGCACTTGTCCAGGTCTGAAATTTTCTTTGGGAACCAGGGTACATTATACATTTCTGACAAGTGAAGGAGAGAAAATGGTTGTTTAGTGATATAATCAGGTTTAACTGGCTACAGTTTGTTTCTGCATCATTTCAATACTGTCCCACCTTGTTGAAGACAGGAGTTATCTGGAGGCTCCATATCCACCACGTTCACATGCTTCCTCAGCAGCTGGATAATTTCATTCAGTTGCTCGTGGTTGCTGTCGCAGTCCACAAATATCTCAAACTCAGAGTTGCGTCTTTTAGATTTTCTGGACTCTATATGTACAAGGTTGACGTGGTTCTCCTGCAAAAAACGATGAAAATAATTCTGTTATCACCTGAAATTTAAGAAGTAAAAAAAAAACGTATGGATTTTGATAGATAGTGTAAACATATTAAGTTTGATCATACTTGAAACAGTTTAAGGGCCTTTACAAGTCCCCCCACTTCATTCTTGAGGGAAAAGATGATAGTTGCTCTCCCTTTCTCTGATGTATTCTTCTTTTCAGTGTTTTCTTCGATTTTTGTGAAAGTTGATTTGTTTATCTGTAAATAGCAAGAAAAGATAAATGGAGGTTAACTTGTGTAACAGCAGGAAATCATCATCATCATTACCCAACAATGGTTCTCTTCCGATAGTTATTTAAGGAGTAATGAAACTTTAATTAACTTCTTTTTAAATATGTGATTATTTCATTTCACCTGAGTACATGTGTACAGAGAAATAATTCGATAATAAGATTTTCACATCTAAGTTGGACATTTTGGAGATGCACGTATTCCTATTCTATTCCATTGACAATAGTGGAGGCACTTAATTGAAATTTATAACGTTCTATTATTTTAGTTAGACCTCAACTATCTAGGCTCCCCCCTTATAACAATAATAATAAGAAAAATAACTTATTTATATAGCACTTCCAATAAATTATAAACAGTCAGAATGAATCACTAAATGCATGACAGAAATTTAAGCATGACCATGACAATAATAAAAACTAGAATTTAGTAAAATGGGAGGAATACTCTCAATCACTAAAGAGCTCCTCGCCATTCAAAACATTTTCTTTTTATGAACCTGCATCACTCCAAACAACTCGTATTTGTAGCTAATATTTTGCAAATGAAAAACATATGTCGTCTCTTCATGTCCATGAGATAAACAACGCAGTGTCGATGCCGGGATTAGTGCGCGCCTTCCCTCTTGTCCATTTCAGCACATTGGACAGCGCTCTCACGTTGACGCAGGCGTGTGCGCGCTGCTGCTCACGCCAGGGGAAAATTCAGACAGCTAATCCTGCATCCGCTTTTACATGTATGACAATAACATGCACACAGCACAGGATCACTAATCCCCTGACATTCTCTGTAGCTTCACTATAGTTGCATCTCTGTCACACGAGGTTAGAATTTACTACTGGAAAAAAGTGATTTATGGGGGGGGGGGGGTCTCAAGCATCCGTTAAAGTCAGCTCAGTTGCTCTCCTACCCTGTTCCGACCCTCCAGCATTGTGCACACCGCGCGACAGACCAGTTTTCGGTGGAGCCGTGTCGGTAGTATCCCTGACAGCATTAGTGCATGGATGGAGACTGGATCAGAACGGCTCCCCGGGGTCAAATCTTTGCGTCTCGGTTTAACGAAGATGAACTCTTGTCTGTGTCGAAGAATCGCCTTAATGAAATCCCCTTTAGATCGCAGGGAAGCCTATTATTAGCGCTGTGCGTGTTGAGGTGTGAGCCTCCAGTCTGCAGCGCGCAGGTTGTGGTCTGCGAGAGCACGGGACGATTTTACGCATCAGACTGACCCTCATCAGAAAGTGTTTTTTTCCCTTCCTTTATGTCATTAATGCAACATGCACTGGTATAATTGTCGGTTTCTATACATATTAAAAACTTTACTCTAGATGTGAAATCATTTACAGTTAATTACAGCAGCATGATTTAAACTTTTTTTTGTTTTTGTCTTTCGTGTTAAAATTCATATTCATTTTCCTGCATTTGTGCAACAATTATTTTGTTATTATATTACATTTCATTTAGCTGAAGCTTTTATCCAAAGCGACTTACAATAAGTGCACCATGAGGGTACAAACCCAGAACAACAAGAATCTAACTTTTGTGTGTCCTCATTTCAAAAAAACTCAATTATTTTGTTTTAAGCTCACAGACACATTGGCTCCTAAAGTCACATGAATGTAGTCACATCTTATTTCACATTTTCCTCTTCCATATTTGTCTCGTTTTTTTTTTCATTCTTTTGTTGTTTTTCTGTTTGTGCAACATTGAGATGGATCCATGCAGAGAAAACTTGCAAAAATGATTTATTAATGCAAACTGTTTGTCTAAATTTCTTAAATCAAAATACATTACATTAATAATGTGTGCTTTTATAATCATCACCATCACATGTGCACTTTTAATGAAGACATCACAGACTCTGCAGGTCCATGGGTTTATCTTTTATCCTCTATGTGAATCAGGATGCGCATGTTCAAACAGCACATATGCAAGCATTTTGGTGAATTTCCGTTCAGCTTTTTCTTTTTAATAGAAATTATATAATTCTACAATAATGAGTTGCTCATGAGTTGAAATTGGGAGGTATGCTAATTTATCCCTCTTAACGCTTTGACGTAAATTACACTATAACAAAACGGCTTAAATTAATCTGCGCTGACAGCGAGGTGAAGGCTTATTCGTTAAGATGACTACACCAATCCCACACAACCACTGTCAAAAAATGAAGCATAGTCTTAAAATATCACGCAAAAGAAAACCTCTGCACCTCATGGTCTTACCACAGTAGGAAAAACAATTCAAACAGGAAAAAACAAACCTGAAGGTCAAGTCATAAAGATTATTTTACCTTACCTCATTATTCAGAAGCTTCTCTTCAAAACCAATGTTCATGGAGTCAAAAGATCTTCCTCTACGTGGTCCTTCGATTTTGTTTGAGTACATGTTAAAGTTCAATCGCGTTTTTTTGTCTTTTTTATGTGGCCTATGTATAAAATAGCTCTTTACAGGTGGTTTATCTCAATAACCTCCTCTATGTAAAGTAGGCTGTCTACCCAGGGAAGCAGCGCGCTTTGCTATTTAACCACAGTGAGAAATAGGAGGGGGCGATAATCTGAGCCACAACAGCAAATGGAAAAAGAGCAGCAACGCCCACGTCATTAGGGAAAAAAAGGGGGAGATCTTTTATTGAATTATTTCACCTATAAGGTCCTGAAACAGCATGAAGGACATCAATCACAAAGTCTGATTTTACAGAGAGAATACAACCTATGATTAAACCTTCCTAAGGTCATGTAACCTACTTCAGTGCATTTCTGAATCCTGCAGGAAAAAGATATGAGCAGGAATTATTTACTTCTTTACTCCTTTTACTTTTTTGCAATAAACTGTTAAAATATGAAAAACATTCTGTGTTTGACCTGTTTTCAGCCACAGTGGACCCAGAACCACTCTCTAATTCTCCTAGTTTGTTGACACCTTGAAGAGGTCAGGCAGTAAGCGGATTCAGACCCACCAGCCCTCATTGTACAGTGATCCCAGAATACCCCCCTTTTCGAAATCCATTCCCCTGCACGGTAAGCACCTCTGGGTTTTCGTGCACATAACAGAAATAATCTGCATGTTTTTCTGTAAGCCTTTAAATAAGATCAAGACAATCATTGGGAAAGGCCTCGGAGGCCTCAGTGAGCAGAATCAAGACTATGGAGTAGTAGAACCTGAGAAACCTCATTACTTTAGACAGATAACGCTGTTCTCTGTAAGCCTCACAAAATAGGTCAGTGTGAAGTGTCTTAGTCTGGTCAGCCATCACTTTTGTCTCCATGCACACGGCTCTTATGCATGTGGCTGATGCACATGCAGCTTGTCTCAGGTGGTCCTGGCCTGTGTCACCCGTGACATGAGCAGAAGCTTTACACAACCCTGAGAAGGCAGTGAGGGGAATTTCCTCCTCCCAGGAGCTGAACCCAGGTCTGCCCCCAGATATTGTGTTAGGCAGAGCAGTTAGCAAGGGTCAAGCTTTCATTACACATGCATGTTTTATTCTAAATGGTAAAGCATTGCAAGAGGAGATCAGCTTAAACGTAATTCAGCAGTCATTATACAGGCGCCTGTCTGTTCTGTCTCTTCTGGTTCTGGTTCTGTGAAACGCATCTGGCAACATATTCATATTGACAGAGGAGTCAGTGACTACATGAGCCATGGTGTATTACTCATAAAGTTTTTAAGCTACACACACACACACACACACACAGTTTAAGATCAGTGATGATGTTTACTTTCTTGTTATCACCTCCACATAGAGGGCAACCATTTCTGCTTTAATGCACTAACACAATACTACACATCGCCAGAGCAACAACACAAAACATTTGCACACCCCCACATGTTACAACTGCATACAGTTATTGTAAGTCACATTTAGAAATAATAACCGCAGCATCATCCTGAAGCTGCTCATGGAAAGACATTTATATATTTTAAATAACAGCTGAAATGATTAATCGATGACTGGATGAATCAATTCACTCCACGCCAATTCAATTATTTCTCAAGCTCAAACTTCAAATATTGCCTGGTTCCATCTTTTTCAATGTGATTTGACACTTTCCTTTTTTGCTTTATATCTGTAAATTAAATATGAATATGTTGATCTGTCTTTATTTGTTTGATGGAAGTTTAATTGCGTCCAGACTGTTGATCAGACAAATCGAGCAGTCACCAATCTGGAAAATTAAACCATCTGATATTATGTCGGCTAAAAGATTCATGACGATAATACAGTTTTAAATAAAAAAGCCAAAGAGAAAATACTTGACAAATATAGGTGGATACAATCATTAAAACAGTGAAATCAGAAACTGAACTGAGGCAATTACACCATAATGTTATTATTCTTTTATCCCTTGTTAGACTGTAAGCAGATTACCCAAAAAGTGTGGTGTGGATCAGGATTAGGATCAGGAAGTGGATCCAGGAATAGTCTTTTCTTTTTTTTTACCATTGGGACATTTTTCTAAATTTTCACAGATTTTTCAGCATCACAGCATCATTTGCTGCCTAAACCTCAGATTTTCTCAGTGTGGTGGACCCTGGATAAAACAAACACGCAATTATTTTAACATCCTATAAAATATGAAGTTGCGTTCCTTATTATCTTCAGTCTTTCTAAAGGAAACGGAATAAGAAAATTAGATTTCTGTCTAACAAACTCTCCATAAGGTTCTGCGTCTGTCCATTGACACCAGCATACGTCAGTGAGCGTCACGGTGAGTTAACCAGGCTGCAGCTGCCTAAAGCAAAACAAACAGCGATGTGGACCTTATAGACACATTAACTCTGTGACTAAAAAGCCTTGATTTTTTCCTTTTCCTAGAATAGGTATTCTAGACTTGTGTCTCTCTAAAGAATGAGCAAGAAAAGGACAAAGGCTACTGAATGGCACGAGTGAGTCATTGTTCAGGACTCAGTAATGAACTGTTCCTTTCACAAAGCCCAAACACTAAACTAAGCTGCCACAGAGCAGGATCAAACTCGTCCAAATCCACTTACAAATACATTTTCAGAACATCACTGTGAGGCTGCGGTTGCTCCGGTCCTGTGTTTGATCCCTTTATGTCTCGACAGCTCCTGGATCAAATCTCTGTCGTTTAATGTCGCATTCAGAGGCTCTTTAGATTTCACACAGATTGCAAATCACTTTTATATCCAAACTGCTTTCATTTAATTATTTGTTATAAAAACTTAGAATTATATGTTTAAATAGTTATAGATTGTGATAAATAATGTGATGCTGCTTGTGCTGTCTTTGCCTTCACAGGTTGACACACATGCTCTGAGATGCTTTGAAGCCAACAAGTACTTTGACAAGGCAGAGACAGTGCGGCTCATTGTGGTGCAGGGTCCTGGTGAAGCAGCTACCTTACGTCACCGCAATAATTAGCTTCAAGGATGAGATAATATGATGCAACAATTCAGCCATTCACAAAGATTTTCCAAGTAGAACATTTTAAGTTGTTCTCAGTTGTTCTCATGGTCATAGAGACATTCTTCCATTTCACTTTTATAAATCTACTGAGTCAAATTGCTGATGTTCAAATGGTAAAGATAGAAGATAATTCAATCCCTCTTTATATTCATCAACATACATTTGTTTGTACTGTAAACATTTTTTCCTTAGATATACTCTAACTCAAATATTTAGTCATACTAATATTGATCTCCTGCAGGAGCAGATAAGGCTCTTCATGCTCCACTGCACTCAGATCATGGGAGCACTCAATAAATACACTCACACGTCTCAGCGCTGAAACATACCCTACTTTTATGGAAACCAGCCGTGGAACCTCTCTTGTTGTTCCTCAAACGTTTACATGAAATCATTTCTTACATAAAGTCTTCTGTTTTAATTACTATGTGGAGGTGTGTGAGAAAGAGATGCTGTGTTACAGATGTGTCTGAATGTGTGTGTGTGTGTGTGTGTGTGTGTGTGTGTGTGTGTGTGTGTGTGCGTGTGTGTGTGTGTGTGCGTGTGAGAGAGAGAGAGCTGCACCGCGGCCTCTCTGCCCCAGTTCTGTTCACTTCAATCAGAGGGATTTATTCACAGTGTCTGAGCACCCAGAGATCTCTGTGGCTAATCTCACGCCTGGTGCTCGGAAACTGCCCAACATGAGCATTAGAACGTGTTAGAACTGCTCTGAATCCCACTGGAGACTGAAGAAAAGCTACTCTAATATTCTTCAATAACTTATTGGGATTTCCACAAGGAGGTCAGAGGTCACAGCGCCTTTCATAGAAATTATATATATATATATATATCTATATATATATAAGTGTGTGTGTGTGTCTTCCTCATAGATGCCTCAGCAGGGCAGATGCCAGCTGAAGTTTTGACATTCACACTGTAGTACTGTTTTCAACTCTGTAATTTGAGTTGTTTTTGAAAAGGGTGACATTTGCATCAACACATAGACCCCAATGTTGAGATCACGGACCAAAACAATTCATGTTGTTATAAATAGCAGCTTCTTGAAATCTCATTTGAGATGTGCCAGAGTTTGGAATGACAGCAAAATACAAACTATATGAACAAACAAGGAAAAATATACAATTAATATATAAACAGTGGAATCAGTCTATTACTTTAATTCATTTTTCTCTCATCTATTGAGTACAGATTGCTTTAAGATCATAGTTGAGGATCAAAACCAAACCTATAAATTTGTTCAGCATCAAATGTATGCAAACACTACAGTGAACCAACTTTACCATCAATGCTAAAATAAATCTCTGATAGTAAGTCAGACAACATCTGAGTAGTTGCACTGGTTTTACTTATTGTGTCAACAGACACCAAAAACAACTTTAAATAAACAGGAAGGACATTAAATTCTGAAATGTTGTCTATAATAGATAACAGTATATTCAGAGTGAGACTTATTTTTGTGCATTGGTAAGATGATGTTAGTGTTGAGTATACAGTATATTTCATATCATTTTAAGTCCCTGTGGTTCTACCTCTGTAGAATGATCATGTGGCTTTTTCACTCCTGACCAGTGTTGTTTGAATTTCCAGAAAAGTCAAGGTCTTCTAACGACACTTCATCACCAGAATTCCACTCTTTCACCCGATCCCGAGCCTTGTTTGAACAACTAACTAATCAGAACAGTGAATGGTCGTTCTGCGTATGCTTCCTGTGGCAGGACTACGTCTCTTTAATTAGCTCCGATTCTTTCATTGCAGAGCAAACAGCGACATATGCCGCTTGGTGACAGGCGTCCGTGTACACAAGGACAGGACAGGATAGAGCTGCACCCATAAACACCTGCCGCATTCAAAATAGAAATGTCACAATGCAACAACAAAAAAGAAAAAGAAAAATAACTTTGAAAGTATCATACAGCTATTCCAGAATTCTATTTGTGTATATGTATTAATTAATAATGAATTTAGCTGGTAATACAACCTGATTTCTCTTGAAAAATATTATTTGCATTTGGTAAAAATGTCTTCACCAAATTCCAAGCCTTCCTCCATATTTTGCTGAAGACCTCTTACCAACTAAATAAACCATTTTAATGCTTTCATTTTCAAGATATCATCATCACACTGTGGGTGGGATTATCTGACACAGACCTCAGTTGACTCAGATCATAATTTCAGGAGCAGGATCTTTTTTTGACATTGCTATATAATTAGAAATCTGAGCGGATCATTAGTTGAAATATATGGAGTCCCCCAGGGATCAATTCTTGGACTACTGTTGTTCAACCTGTCGGGCTAAGTGGTCTATTTGCAAATCAAGTGTCATTTACACAGATTACGCTGGAGAAATATGTCCCCACCAATTTTTTTGAAGTGGCAGATTGTGTCTCAATTACTTTTAATATAATCTATAAAAAAAATTATAAAATCGAATCCCTGCTTTAAATATGTAGCAAGTAGCCCCTTTTAAGGACAAAGGCCTTGTGGGTAACCTGTGTGGGTTGGATGTAGTTTATCAAGTGTGTGGGAAGTAAATCTCACTCCAGTGTAGGAGTGAAGAGTACCTGCATGTTATGGCTTCCAGCCACAGTAATGTACTGTACATCCTACAGATAGTGAGTTATAATAGTTCACTGCTGCAGAGAAAAGTTCCTGTTTATGAACGTCACAACATCTCACCACCATACCTCATTAGTGGAGTGATCTGGACTGTCAAGACTAGTTACCAGCGTTATGAGCCAGGTTAAATATAGAAGTGATATATAGAGTGTGTGGTACATGGCAATAATATTGCTCATCACAGCTGACCAAGTGACTATGGTTTAGAGCAAGTAGATAGCTGGACGCAATTAAACTTCCATCAAACAAATAAAGACAGGGTGGAAATACAGAAATATAGTCGGCCTACTTCATGACAAGGAGGAAGAAAGAAAATGGTGTGCCTGCCTGTGTGTGAATGAAGCATCAGACGGGGGAGAAACTAAAGAGCACAACGTTACCTCAAAAACATTAAAATATATCAACAAATCATCCAAGAAAGTAATATGATTAATCATAGATTATATATATCACACGTAATTACTCATCACAGATAGTAAATATTTCTGGATGCATTTCAAACAACGAACTGTATTAAAGCTACTTTCTCACAGTGCCTCAAAAGATTATTGTCCTTGACATTCATTTTAAGATAATGCTTATATTGTTCATTTTCAATCAATTCCTTAAATAATTAGGGATACAATTTTTCATGAATAGTTTTTTGTTAGCGTCATGCAAAGAAAATAACCAAATCATCATTTGATCAGCTCAAAACAAACGTTAAGAATTAGAAGTCTCATGTCCAGAAAAGATTTACCTCATATTTTCTTTTACTTTATCTATTCATAAGACATGTGGATTACATTGGGTTGATGACAACACATACAAATATTATTGCTTTGCCACTGAGACACTGTATAGCATCCATGCTGTCTGGTTTTGTCTTTCCATATCCTGACAGATAAACTGGTTCTAAGCAGCAGAAAATGCTGTTAAATGCAAACATAGACGTCACCACATCACTTTTTGCGAGCAGGAAACGTCAGTGTCTTTGATATTTGAGGATCACAAAGAGGAAAGTTTCATTGTGTATCTGTTGACAAGAGATAGAAAGCCAGGGAACTCAGGAAATGAGCTGAAGGGGGCTTTGATTGCGCCCAACAGCATCATGTGTCTTTATTAACACGCCTTGACCAGGTGGTTGTGAATAGGCCAGGCCTTGGAATCAAAGGAGAGGGGAACGTGGTGCTGCTCACGCATTCTTCCTCCCTTCATTATCCCTCCTGCTCGCCCAGCAACAGGTACTACACCAGTGTGAGGGGTTTTACACACACACACACACACTTAGGACGGCTTATATCAGATAGTCGGGATTATTTTTTCATCAAGGGCAAATCAGTCTGAGTGTCAGGGCATGCCAAATTTATTCTTGGAAAAATTTTAAATCATGTGAGATCAGTTTAAATCTTCCAATCCAATTCCTCAGAAAATGCATTTTCATCCCATTTTGCCACGTTTATATAGAAGAGCTGTTTAAGAGCCTGAAAATGAACCTTGATAAAATGTCAAAATTTAAATATCATTTTTATGGGTATATACTGTAGGTGAAAGGTCGTGTTATATTCTTTCCAGGCTACATCAGGACGTTGAACACGTGTACATTTTCACACAAATGTGAGACCAAAATAGAACAAATTTGACTGTCAGGCAAATGTCAGGTCATTTAAAGAACAGGAAGTTAGTTGTGTGGGCAGAGGTAAACAGAACAAGAATAAACTGACATCCAGCATCAGCATCAGACAGGCCTGACATGCCTCATCTCTCTGATGTGTACAAAGCACCAGTGGCACGAGGAGCGACCTGCTGCGTTGTGTTCACAGAGTCAGATCATATCAAGCCCCTGTGAAGACCGGCAGACTGACAATGAAGTTTGGCAGGGCAGCAGGAAGCATCTGGGCTTCACCCTCATCTCTGTGACATGACGCGCCTACGAGCGAGGCCCGGAGTCAGAGCGGCCCGCAAAGAGCAAGTCACCGGCCACAAGCAATCTTGAAAGGCCAAGCACGATTACATCCACATCATTCTAGCCATTTACAACACAAACAGAACATGACTCGCAGATCAAGGCACCAGCCACCTATGAACATCATGGGCCCAGTCAAGGTTCAGACCTTGTCGACAGGCAGCAGCATTAAAAAAACAGGTGTTTTTTTTCCCATAGGGTGATCTCTGCCTCACGTACACTCTGACCATCTCGGGATTTCCATTAGAAAGAGTGTTCTCCATATCAATGCAAGCTTTAATTAAAAAGCTGCTATATTCACAGAGCCTTCGTAAGCTCGCTGGAAATGCGCAGGCCGTCCCGCTCTTTCCCGTGAGTGGGCGAAATGGTGCTTTTGGAAACCAAATGAGTTCATTGTTGCCGGGCTGAAGCCTTTCATCTAATTTTATTGTCCTTACAGAGTGACTGTCACCCTCTGGTAAACACTTGATGTTGTCATCAGAATCAGCACCATTACTCATATGCTTTAAAAGGTGACTCAATAGACACTCGATGCAATTAGATCTATAAAAATATATAGTTAAATAGTTTTAAATTACTGAAATCATTTATTTATTGTGACAAATGTATTTCATGAATAATAATTAAACATATATAAAAAAAAATCTTATTTAAAATGGTCTCTCTTGTCAACTGCAGTGAAGACTTGTGTCTATCTCATTTTCTGGATGCACGTTTTACAGAGACACTTGTTGACACGTGCCAAATAGACGAGGACAGAAAAATGATGGTAAAACAATAATTAAATCATAAAATGTGGTGTATATTTCCAGTTGTAAAATGTATAAAACTACAGCTGTATATTTTTAAATAAAGAGAAAAACATACCCTGTACATTTACACAGACATTTAATTAGTCCAAACATAATCCAATAAAGACTATTAGAGTACTGGTTTTACCATTTTTAGAAAACTGTATTATTCCTCTAAGCCTCTCACTATTTGTATGCTGTTTCTTCATTCAGCCACATAATGATGCTTCAGTAAAAGCTTATAAACACAAACAGTTTTTATTAAAAGATCAAATGAAATCAATACAAAAATATCCTTATCAAAATAATATTAAAAACATCAGCACAACTTTTACTGCTTTTACAGACTGATCTGAGCCTCCCAGTGGAAATGTAAATAGTCTGACTTGAAGTAGGATCTTAGGGGAGGTAATAACAGTCCACTACAATAAGCAGCGGTGAGAGTCTGGATGAGCGTGTTGAATACTGGTCTGCTGGTCGTCTCATTCAGGGAACTGGCTCCTCATCGTGTCTGCCAGCTGCGGATCAGTCTCTGACAACATGAGCTGCAGGTGCTGAAACTACACAAGAGGAAGAAGAGTGGGGTGGAAACATATTATTTTCCACAGAAGCCGGTGGTGTGTGGTAGCAGTCCATCACACGTCATGGACTGACACCAGCTCTAAAAATAAATCCCCTTTTGTGAAACAATGGCATTTACCAGAACAAAAATTTAGCAAGTTCAATGACACATTAACTCGATAAATAAATTGATTACTTTGCACCAAAAAAGACAGATGCCAATCCCAAGTTCCCTAAGTCTACAATAACATTTTTAAATTGCTCATTTTGTTACACCAACACCCAAAAGTTCCATTTAAAACCACGAGAAACTGAGATAAATACGAGGAACTCTAACCAAACAAATGAATGTAATGCAAGCTTTAAAATCATCAAGCATTTGGAGGCAGCACTTACTGAAGCTTTAAACTTGGGAAATAAACTCTCTGCAGCTGTGAGACACATCTTCTCTGTCAGAAAACCTTTCTTCACCAGATCTGCCACGGTGTCCTGTGAAGAACAAAGAACAGACCTTTCAGTGGCCTTTGACAGAGAACAGGAGGTTTTGGTTTATATTATTTTATGATTCTTAAACTGTTGCATTCGAACAGAGTGCTCCTTTACCTTGGGAATCTGACTGCAGATATCAGCTAGAAATTCAGCCGTGATCTCTGCCAGAGTCTGGAGCTGTTCATCTTCCTTACTGCCGGCATTATTTTTGCGTTCACTGTGGAACTGAAGCACCCGCAGAATGGTGTCCACAAGGGGCAGACCTAGAAACAAAACAAAAAACATCCATCATTTCAATTATTAATTACAACCAGGCACATGAGGAAGTGCTGAACCTTCATACTGGCAATATTGAGTGAGCACATATTATAGTTTCTATGTTTTTCAATGTTATTCTTTATTATGCAAAAACACTAAAGGACACACTTGTGTTTTGCCCTGATCCACATAGAGAAGTGTTTGCGTAACTGTTTTAGAAAGTCTCTCTCCACCATTAACAAGATACAGAAGTTCAAAGCAGTTTTCAGTGAAATGTACTAAACAATTCTTTCACTTTGCATTTGGACAGTTTTCATTTAGTCAGGTTACCACTTCACACAAGAAAACATTCAGGGTTGTTTATGTGATACATTTAGAAAGAACAGTGACGCAGTTAGACTAACTCACTTGTGTCACTTTTGATGGGCCACTGATCCTGGCATCTAAAAAGAGCCTGGAGAACAGAAAGTGACTGAACCAAAATGCTCTTCTTCTTCTCCTCCTGCAGGACAACAGGAAGATCATCGGGCTGGCAAAGGTCTTCACATACAATCTCACAGACAAAGTCCCATACTGCTTTGCCAGACCCATCGGGGGACGCTAGAGGAAACAGTAAACATGATATTATCACATAAAGCTGCTTACCGCAGACAGTGACTCATTAACGTGGGAGATGGTGAGACAACAGCTAAAGAACAGTCTTACCGAAACCCTGAATGCCCTCGTCTATGGTGGTGAGGAGTTGGAGGGCATGAAGGTAAACCTCTAAGCCAGTAGAACTCTCTGGTCTGTGAAAAAAGTTAGTCCTGTTGAATGCTGAGGCTCGGCTACATTATCAACAATGTGTGTTTATGTTATACTCTATTTTATCTGAACACTAATACATTATATATATATATTTGTTTTATGAAACAATGTCAATAACAGCAAATCACCAGTGCATCGAACAAGCTAAATAAACAAAAGGAAAAGAGTATGTGAGCGTCTCATCATGCTAAAATAATTCTTAATCTAAGTAATCTACCTAAAGAGAAGATATCACTTAATAGAGCTAATAAATAATTGTATATTTAGTAGTAACAACTGTGCACCAGTTTGATTATGTGCCTTTAGATGCATCCTGGAATATTAATTCGTTTTTATAACATTTATAACAACTGGTGTAACTGGCTTTCATATTCGCAAATTTCCATCAATAAACTACAACCTGACCGATTTATGATTTGGCTGATATAAATCTGTCAATATGAGCCTTTCACAGACGTGATATCTGCCTTGATGTTTGTTGATGTAAAAACTTTTATTTTGACGTTGCAGTAAAGATGTGTTATTATATTTTATATTTTAAAAAATGTTTATTTTCTCAAGTTCTATATATTTGGTTGTATTTGTGTTGTCCTTTCATCTAGAGTAGAAATATTTAGAATAATATGTATATAACATATTTCAATAAAGAAATATTGGCCAATATATCAGTATCAGACATTTTTACTATTTATATTTTATATTAGCATCAGTTGCCATAAATCAGTTGCCATAAATCAACCTCAGTCAGGCTTCAATATAAACTTATTAAAATGGTTCATTATTAAAAACCTAAATAATTCTCCTGAATTAAAAGATTCTCACCTAAGCTGCTTGGCTGCCTCGAGAAGGCATGAGGCCACATCCAGGCGGCTTTCAGCATCATCCCCCTCCTCACTAGACTGAGCTGTGATCCAACTCTTCATCAGCTCTTCGTCAAGGTCAAACAGTTTGTCAACCAGCTCTCCCACCTTCTCGAGCAGGTCCTCTATAAAACAGTACAAATATACATATATAAGCATCTCATCTTTTTAGGAAGCGCACAAAGGTTTCAAATAGTGACCATCAAACTTATTGTGACTTGAGCAACTGTAATTCATCTCATGTCAAACTGATTATAATTATACAAAAGTAAAACTTCTTTGCTAATGATAAATAGAAGAAATGAGTAAAAACAAAGTACTGTTGGTGGAGCTGCACATGATGAAGCAGAGGTTGGACTGCACAGATGTCTGCTGCCGTATTCGATGAAGCCAGAGGGAACAAACATCTTTCTGAGAGAGACAGGTCAGCAGCAACCTGCAAACATCATCAGAGAAAGTGAACACTTCTCTCTCAGTCCCTCCATCTCAGATGTCGACAGGAAATGCAAACTGCACCTGCTTGTTTCCAGAAGGGTTGGAGGATCTGTGTCTGCAAGAAGAAGCAACAGCACAGCTCTGTGGACACACAGGCAGTTGCATTATATAGCGTGAATAAAAGTAGTGAACACAAACATAGAATGTAAATAAAGATGGATAACATGACTGCTCCCCAAAAGTAAGGCCAAAGTGTTTCAATCACAACCTGGTGGCTGGCTGCAGTCCAGGTCATAATAATCAAAAAATCAACAAAAAAAATGTTTTAAACAGTTCATCATTTTTGGTTCTTATCACACTAATGTTCGCTCAAGTTTTGATTTTTCTGGTAAGTTTGGTTTCAATTAGTTATTCGATGCTATAAAAATAAAAGGTGAAGATTGACAGCTGAAAGTGGCTACTGCTAAGACTCTGGCGCCGGATGTGCAAGATGGCAGCGTTCATATCCAGTAGATTTTAACTTAATTTCTTGATAGCGGGAGGAAGACACATCGTCCATCTCTATATACATCTCTATGTACAGAATCTATGAAGCAACGAAGACAGAGGATGACTTCTACCTACACTAAGTCTTCATTTTGGCTGAGAGTCAGACACGTGTCTGGAAAACAAGCCATGTTCCCGAGGATTCCCACACAAATTTCCTAGAGAAGCACAGGAAAAATCTAGGACAACTGATGGGAACTCTCACAGCTCAGAAATAGACATTGGATTATATTTTTGACACTGTGCAAAACCTTGTATGGAATTTTACTCACTGTGAGTCGTGGACATTTAGATTTGACAATCATCCCAAGAAGGACATCAGGGGCTTTAAATTCCAGCATAAAACCAGCAACATCCTATAGATGTAAGGTAAGGACAAATAGTAATTAGTAAATATTGAAACTTTTACAATTGTTCACCACTCACCTCATTAATATCAATGAGCTTAAGCTAAAAACAGAAACGCGGGTCAGTATAATCCAATACAGATCCAGGGTAAGACAAACAACATCCTCAAATCCTCTAAAGCAGTTTTAATCAGGCAGTAGTTTTTATGTTGTAATTAAATTATTATTTGTAAGACATCATCTTCTTAAAAAACTACACATTATAAGCTTATACAGTTATAAACTGTCATCTAAGTTTAATCACTGGTAATGCTTTATGAACAAAACAAAGATACCAGCTGCATATTTAATCATTTGATTCACAGTATGTAGTACAACTTCTAGTACATAGATCATTTAACTTTATTTCAAATGTGCTTTTTTTTAATGTTTAAATGTTTAGAACTGACTCAACTACAAAATAGGAAATTATCTACACACTGTATTGTTTTTTAAATGATCAAATTTTCTACCTTAATGTCTGATCAATTATCACTCATTCAGCATTAACTGCACTGCAGTTAACTTAACAACACATGGTAAAAAAAAAAGCATTTGTAAAGAGAGACTGTGAAGCCTATGGGACAAAGGTTAATGGGAACTTGACCTTGTCCATTGTCATATCCCAAACTCTAGATAGATCTTCCTCATCATCATCCTCGAGCTGCATTGGACCTCCAGTTTCTTCCTCTGAATGATCTTTGATCAACTGCAAAACATTTTACAAACATTGTAACGTGATGTGCAACTGCACAGAAGACATACAGTCAAGATGCTGCTATCAATATCAACTGTAATTGGAAGATCTGTCATAGCTTCTGTTTTGATTTGTAGTCTCTAAATATGCTGATGAGGAAAGTATATTGTTCAATAGCTCTAGAAATCAAATACAACTCAGGATTAAGTTGTCACTACTAGATGAGTTCAGATTAGTTGCTGCTCTGATTTCTATTGAAGATATTAACTATTAAATTAATACATTTTTATGTAAAAATCCATTATGTGTTTTATGAAATTCTTAACAACAGCCTGCCTACACGGATGAGACGATTCAGGGTGGTGAAAAGCCAGAGCTTGCTGTACACTGTGTTTCCAATTGCATCCACATTTTCATCCTCCTCTCCATCAGCTGTCTTTGGGGGTGGTGATGGGTTACGGTCCATTACAGGGGACTGTGCAGTTAGAGATGTCGATCTCCATTTCTCCATCTCCTCTGTATCGTTAGAGTCACCAGACTCCAGAGTAGAGTCATCACTCAACTCTGGGAGGAAACAACAACAACAACCAAAAACAGTGGTGCAAATTAGAGTTGGGGACTATATATATATATAATTATATAACATAAGGAGATTTATCAGCAATACAGATTTTGTTGCGATTAAGGCAGCTAACCATCAATATGTACTGAAGTGTCACTGAGCAGGACTGCTTTATATAAGAACTGGATACAGGATTTAGGCAACAAAGTTATGAGATATATTTGACAGGTATTTGATGTACAGAAAAAGAAAAACATCCTGTCTGGTCCTGTTAAGATTAAGATTCCTATTTTTGGTCCCACACACAGCATGCAACATGCAAACATGGGGAAATTTGACCTCTGTATTTAACCCATCCGTGTGAACGGAGCACACGGAACACAATCCACACAGTGACCACACACGGAACAGTGGGCAGCCATGAAGGCGCCCGGGGAGCAATTGGGGGGTTCAGTGCCTTGCTCAAGGGCACCTCAGCAGTGCCCAGGAAGTGAACTAGAACCTCTCCAACTTCCGTCCATGCTGGACTTGAACCGGCCACCCTCCGGTTCCCAAGCCAAGTAGCAGGATGTTAAGAATATACATTTATATGTTCTAGTTACATTTAACTAAAGCCAATGCTGCTTATTATTAATGATAATGCCAGGTGTAGTGTTGACAAATTAAACTGTCACACACTCATTGTGGGTGCATTAGCTAAGTGTGTAAATAAAGCCATGGAGGGCAAGACTGCATGAACCCAGTTAATGTAATCAACTATATGGGACTCTTATAGAAGTAAAGCTAAGGCACTCACAATGAGGGCAGGACAATTTTATTTGTCAACACTATGCCTGTCATTCTATTAGTTGAGGATTTTAACAGATGAGCACAGAAGAAACAATCCAAGAGCAGAGGAGAAAACCGAGAGCAGCCGTTTGCACGCGTGTACAGAGGGAGCGTGAGGAGAAGAGCTGAAAGCGCAGGAAATCAGTCAAAGCAACAAAATATCAGAGTGCAAGTTTGAGCACGAGCAGAGTGAATCCAAGCACAAGCAGGGGCTATTAGAGTGCAGGTTTTTTTTGTAAAAGCATTACAAAATGGGAATTGAGCGATTCCTGCCTCAAACTGAAAGACAAAGCAGTTGGATAAAGAAAAAACATAAGGTGACACCACAGTTTTTGCATTTGAATTAAATGTTTCAGACAGAGAACCTCAGTACTTTACTATGTAGCTGTAGTAAAGTACTGAGAACAATAGAACAATAAGGCTGTGATCCTGAAGTTTTATGTTAGCTACTGTATTGCAGTTTCGAATCAGTCATAGTCAAAGTGATTCAAATTCATAGTAATTTCTGAGGTTGCACTTTGTGGTGCTGTTTAACTATAACTGTAAGAGAGCTATTTACTGAATATACTCAGTGGTGGAAATACAAGTAGAAGTCCTGAAACACAATTAATGAAAGTACAGGTACAAGTACAATACAATACAATATTTGATTGTATTAAACATAGTGGAGCGGACGTATATAGAAGTATAAACTGTTTATACGTTACTGCCTTCAAACGGTACTGCAGTAAATGTACACGATCATTTTAATATTTGATCATTTTCGATTAGCAGTTTAGCTAGCAGCAGCAAATGTCGCAGTTAGCATTGTGTTGTTATTAAAACAGTCCCACTCATAAACTTCTCATAAACTCACCCATAGTGTTCGCTCTAGGCAGACGAAGTTAGCTGCTGAATAATGGCGTTAGTCCTCGTGTGTTTCTTTCTCTAAACATCACAAACAGCCTCCATTTAACAAGAATCACTGAGTGCGCAGGCGCAGAAGCGGTACACTTCTTCTAGTGGTCGACCACTTTAGGGGAAAATAACCTGTTTCCCCCTGCAGGACGTCCGGGGAACGACAGAGTGTAGCTGTTCGGAAGGTTTGTTATGTAAGGAACTTTTACTCCTTTTCACAAGTGAAGTTTGTTCACTTTTACATTTAGCCTCGGTGTCAGTTATGTTTATTATGATAACTTAAAAGTTTACAATTATAAAGTGGCAATACAGTCAATTTGAAATGTTAATATAAGACATGTTTTTTAGTGCTCTTAAAAACAAGTACACAACACAACATATATGCACCCAACCCTCCCCAACACCCTCTCATGATAACAAAGAAACTAGAGGAAGAAACAAATGAATTGAAAGTAAAGTAATGTACATTAAAGTAATGTATGATATATACAGAGAAGGCAGGACTAGTCCAGAGGTGTGGTCTAATCTCTGGGATTGGTTGTCCCAGGCCTTTATATCTTTAAATTTATAAAATATTGTAAAAAAAAAAAAAAAAAAGTTGGTAAAACATAAATCAATGCTAAGTGGTTTACAAATGTAAATGTTGGTGTGACATCAATAAAATATCTTCCATAGTTTCTAATGAATCATATTCAGAAGTTAGTGACCTGCAGTTACATTGTGTGTTCTACAGTCCTTGTTTACAGCACTGCTGTTTATACATTTTGTCATAGGTGATAACACAAGTAAAATACCAACTCAACAGCTGGAGCAAATAATAACCTCTTGTCCAAAAAGCATTTACACCATCATATTTCAAATTTAACCTGTGTTTGAATTCATTACTTTTCAAATTACCATGCTTGCAGTGACACACATTGTACTACACCAGTAATGCAGTTTAGTTGGGATCAATGGGATTATCATGTAGCCAGTTTCCCAACCCACTCCATTTAGCTTTGTAAAGCTTCAAATGTTCTCAAATATCTACTGCATTGTGAACTCCTCCAATGTCAAAAATGGCCACCTCCAGAGGTGGACAGATTTATAAGGAAGAATGAATTTCTCCGTGGAGACATTTGAATGTTGATTCAAGGAGCGCTGTCGAATTCCCCAGAGTTTTTATTAGAGACTTAGGGACTGTCCCATATGTTTTCCTTGTTGATATAAACCTGTCATCATTTGAAAAACTAACTCACTGAAGTTATCAAAACAAAGGAGTGTGTTGGAGTGGTGCACAGGTATTTACCGAACACTGACACCACAGAAATATAACAAAAAGTAAAGCTAAAGTCACCTTTTTTTCTCCTTCAAAATAACACATTAAAGACTAAATAAATGAATAGTAAATGGTCTGAATCTATATAGCACTTTGAGGAATTGTGAGAACTTCTCACAATGCATTACAGTACAGTTTTACATTCACCCATTCGCAAAGGGCATCTTTTTCTATGAGAAGGGACAATTTGGTTCAGTATCATGCCCAGGGACACTTCGGCATGCGGACTGGGGAAGACTGGGATCGAACCACTGACCTTCTGGTTAGAGGATAACTGCCCTAGCCCCTACCCCAAAGAAATCAAAATGATGAAACAAAACATCACACACTTTTTGTTTGTAGGGATAAAAAAAACTTACCCAACCACATACTGGGATAATCTGACACTGCCTGGCTACTTATCAGTCAAGAAAAGGTGATCAGTAAGTGGACTTTGGATGTGGAAGATTGATGAATTTGGCCTTTTTGCTGAAGAAGACACAATAGCACATATCCTGTTCTGGTGAATATCTCTAGTAGGCACAACTGCTCACACAAGACAGGCATGACAGAATTAGTCAGAATTTTCCAGCACTGAGCTTGACAAGACTTACAAACTCAACCAACTGAGCGGAACAGGCGATGGGAGTGAAGAATGAGTTTACTTAACAGAAAGGAGAAAAACACACAACCTATGTCCTGTTTAAACATCCTGCTTAACTAAAAAACAACATTTTATAAATATAAAGTTTATATTTATTGGAGCCTAACATGCAGTGTATTAGACTGAAAGTCTAAGATTTTAAAATACTGTTCTCAATATTTTATCTGTGTTAATATTTAGACCAAAATCAGTAGATATATGAAGCTTGAGAGGCTGCAGATGCAACAGAAGTGTTGTTATAACCAACATCTTTGGAAGCATGGGTTAACATAACATAACATATTTTCCTGTTACCCCTCCTAAACTGCAAATACACTGATAGGTATATTAGGAGAGAGTTTGGTACCGGTTGGCACAAACCTCTCTCTCAGGACGAGGACCACTCACGCATCATGAGGGAAGCCTGGAAGCAGCTGGAATGGGTGACACTATGGGTCGCCATCTGCCTTGGACCGCCTGCAGTCACCGCTGGTATGAACTGCATCTACTTTTTTATTCATAATGAAAACTAGACTGGCATTCAGCAGAGAGCATGTTACGCCGAGGTCCAAAAGTTCCCCTAAGAAACCACATATGGACACACACTCATATCATTCCCCTAAAGATGTCTATTTTTTTCATGAAGTAAAATATAAGTATTTAAATATAAAGGGCCTTTTCTGGGGTAAAGAAAAATGCAATTCATACAATTTAGATGAAACAAACTATTGAAAACATCATGAGGATTATTCTACAATAAATTTCTGCCAGTAGATCCCGTTTACCTAAATCTTACACACTGGACCTTTAACTGATGACAGATTTAGGCCTCTATGTTGTTCTCACTCTGTATATGACTGTGTATATTCTGGACTAATTATTGTCTGCATTCATTTTGAATATGTACATATGTATATATATATTTGAAGTAATGATAATTCATTAATAATTAAGTTAATATCATTCCTTTTTTTGCAGTGTTATAATGTCAAAGAGCAACTTCATTCAATTTTGTTAAATTCCAACATTCCCTCCCTTCTAGTGCAACTGTAAACTTTACGAGTTTACACTATAATAACTATAGTTACCACGAAAAACAAACATTCTCAAACAACATAAATGATTGTGTCATTAAGAATTAACACCATTTATGGCTCTATCAAATCATGTTAAGATAATAATAACTTTAACATTTTTATTTTCTCAATGAATGAATTTCCTTTCTTATGAAACGTCTTTTGATGCAAACTTTATTTGACAAGGCACTACAGGGACATGCGGTAAAGATTTTAACAAATACTTATTACAAGGAAACTTCCCCAGTTGAATTTAGAAAGTATTGAAGTATCCAAATAACATATTGTCTAATTTGTATACAGTTTCAGAATAGGACATTGGATAAATCCAGGTTCAAAATTCTTGTTACATTTTTTGACATGGTATAAGCAAAGATTTTTACTCATAGGATATTTTATATTTCTTTTCATTACTTGATAAATTAGAAAATACTGTCAACAGCCATTAAAATCAAATTTCACCATGCTTTAGAAATAACACATTATATAAGATGATATATGAAAAAAAGAAATGAATTCAAATATAGATAGGAATACAATTAGAAAGTTTGATGTATGTGTTATTGCCTTGATTCATTTATTTATTTTCATCAAAAATATATCTATTGCTTTGGTTTTATTTATTTTGATACTGTTTTGCATTGATATTGTTATCAGCGTTAAATAAGCTGAAACATCTGAAATGTGCCACATCATCAGTTTAACAGCAGTTGCTCTTGTTATGACACTGAGTTATCAGATTTCACCCAAATGTATTATTACAGAACAAATACATTTTTTTATTGGTGCTCATCTCTAAATAAATACTGTTACATGTTTGGAGTGCAAACATGTTTGTTTAATTGAGAGATAAGGAAAAAGTAATGATTATATGGGACTTGTGAAGGTGTTGGACGTCCATTCAGCACATGTTTGTCATGTATTGGTAATAAAACTAAGAAAGAGGGTGGGAGTAAAGAATTGTGCAATCTGAATATAAAGGGCTGCTGAGTGTCGCCTGACTGTTACCTGCTTCAGAGACAGAAAACCCACAGTCGCAACCATGAGGTGGAGCTGTGTGGGGCTGTGTTTCCTTACGCTGGCTGTTGTTTTTGTTGATGTGCAGGCCAGACAGGGTAAGACTGTTTTCAGGGCTGTGCAAATGGATTATTATACTTGAATGATCTCATCTAGAACATTTAATAATTTCAACTATTTTGTGCACTTTGTATTTTCCTCAGTTCTCAACCATGTCAGCAGCATCTGCAGCACGTGGGGCCGGGAGCACTTCAAGACATTTGACGGTGACGTGTTCCAGTTTCCTTCCATGTGTGAATACAATCTGGTCTCTAACTGCCACGAGTCCTACCAGGAGTTCTCAGTGCACATAAAGAGGAGGGAGGATGACGGAGACCCCACCATCAGTTACGTGGTGGTCACCATCAGTGACCTGTCATTCCATCTCAGCAAGACGCTGGTCACTGTGAACAATGAGCCGTAAGTAAAGAATCCATGAAGCCTCTGAAAGAAGCTGTACATCATAATAATAAAACACGTTCTCTTTTCCCAGTGTCAAGCTGCCATACCACAAGGCAGGGGTCCAAGTGGAAAAAAACTTTATTTACATCAAACTCCAGTCCAAAGTCGGCATCACGGTCATGTGGAACAGTGACGATGCAGTCATGGTAAAAAAAATTGATTGTTGCATCTTTAGAGCTCTGATGCTGTGATACATCAGATATAAGTACACCCACACAGGTACAACTTCAGGTCTCCTGTATAATTCATAAAAGAGATCAAGGGGTGCATTTAAACTCCTTTATTTAATTCAAGGAAGCCTATTGTGTATAGGAACATGCTTATCTTTTAATAACAGAACAAACCGACCTCATAAGGTTACAGTTATGTTAAATTAGCTCATCCTTTAGTTTTCTTCTTGTTTCTTCTTCTCATTCACACTCGTATCATATAAATCATACAAAATCACACCATTTATGTCACTTGATGAGGTCATTCAAATCTGCATTTGTTTTGTTTGTGTGTCTAATAGAGTATCAAAGTTATTTAAAATGGTTTAAGGCAACACTGCAACTATTTTACCTTTAAATAACAGAAATTATAATAGTGAGGATGATGCTGCTTTCATTCCCTTGTGAAAAAGCCTATCATAATGTTTTGCTACAGGTGGAACTGGATCGCGACTATGCTAATCAAACCTGTGGACTTTGTGGAGACTTCAACGGTGTTTCAGTCTACGATGAGTTCATTCACAATGGTATACATGCTGTTCACTTCATGTATGTACTCATTTCGTCAGTTGCCCGCCGAACCTTCTTGTATTTGACAAAATGTAACATAATTAAATTCAGGTCGCAAAATCAGCCCAATTGAGTTTGGCAACAAACAGAGAGTCCATAATCCAAACGAAGATTGCGAGGACCCGTTTGAAGAGGATTATGAATCACTGGACGCTGAGAATGTGCCGGATTCATGCAAGACGTTTGTGAGTTTATTATCCACTGCATTTTAGCAGTAGTTATATTAATATGCAGCATTTTCAACAGAGTATCTCTGGTTCTGTCATCTCTTCCCTTTCAGCAAACCACCTGTGACAAGATGTTGCGTTCAGAGTCCTGGAGCTCCTGCATCAAACTGATTGACCCTGAACCTTACATCCAGGCCTGTGTGCAGGACATGTGTGGCTGCACCAACAGAACAAAGGACTTCTGTGTCTGCAGCACATTGTCTGAGTTCTCTCGACAGTGTTCCCATGCAGGAGGGCAGCCTCCCACCTGGAGGACACCTCAGTTCTGTGGTAATGTTTGTTGTTCTCTCTTCTGTGTTTATATTTTGCTGTTTGGTCTGGAGAGAGTATAAATACAGAAATCAGCTGTAAAACTCATTTAAATAGCTATTTGAAAGAAGGTACTGTGTAACTCTCTGAAAATGATTATATTTTCTATTTAAGGTGTAATCTGTATTGTCCCTGAGGGGCAACTTGGTTTGCAAACAGTAGTTACACAATCCATACACATCATAATAGTACATGAAATACATTAATACATATACAGAACATGCAGCCATCATTGAAATAAGTTTTTTTTTAAGCAAGAGTCTTTTAGCCTTTTGTTAAAACATGTGTGTCTAATATCAGCAAGGCTGACAGCTTGTTTAAGTGAACAACAGCTGAGGGGACAAAAGATCTCAAATATCCCTTTGTCTGTCCCTCCTGATGGCAGAACTTGAAATTCTGCATGAATAGGGTGTCGAGGGTCTGCTAATATGACCTTTGCCCTCTGAGTGGCTCTAACTTGGAAAACATGGCCGAGATCATTCATGTTGGTGCTGCTCTAGTGTGAGAGGATTAGTTATAATCTATCATGTAAAAAAGATCAGAAAACACAAACACTTGAATCTAAATATTTGTGACTAACATGGGCGAGGTGGGCTTTATGACTTATACTGCAGCCAGCCACCAGGGGGCGAAACTGATTATCTGGCCTCACTTTTTGGGGAGCTGTATTATCGTCCATTTTTATACATAGTCTATGATATACACTTATGTAATGTGTGATTGATTTAAATAAAACTTAATGAGTGCCAATCAAATAATGCATAAAAAGCTACTTTTGTTACACTTTAGAGATGAATACAAGCGAGTCACTTCCTACCTCTGTTCATTTCAATTGTACCACGTCCTCACAGCAAAGCAGTGCCCCTTCAACATGGTTTATGAGGAGAGCGGTTCACCTTGTATGGACACTTGCTCACATCAGGACACAAGTTCACTGTGTGAGGACCACAAAATGGACGGTTGCTTCTGTCCTCCTGGTCAGTGCTCTTCACATGTGTCTTGCCACATATTTTTAACAGTTCCACAGTTTCGCTTATACTTATCATTTGATAAAACCGTTTGCTTCAGGAACTGTGTTTGATGATATTTCCAAGAGAGGGTGTGTCATTCAATCTGCATGTCAGTGCAAACATGACAAGGTCTATAACTCCAGCCAGGTTTACCGACAGGACCGATCTGAGTGGTATGTTCTATTTCATGGTGTAAACATAATGAGTTATTTTGGGCCGTGTTTTTCGTTGGTTTTGAATCATTTGTGTTATTTCAGTACATGTTTGGAGGGTAGATGGGCCTGTAAGAGCCTCCAAACACCTGCTACATGTGCAGTCGAGGAGGGTTCACATGTCACCACCTTCGATGGGAAAACCTTCACCTTCCATGGAGATTGTTATTACGTCTTAGCCAAGGTGGACAGCAAGGTGACCGAGTTACTGCTCTGAACAACTAAATGGCACAAAAAACTAAATCACCTGCTGTAAAGTAATAACTAATAACAAGAATATGTTGTTTCGCTTTATGTTGTAGAACGACACAAGTCCAAAGTTTACCATCCTGGTCCAGCTGGTGCCTTGTGTAGACCAAGAGTTTGATACTTGTCTTAAAACCCTGAAAATCCTGCTGAACAATGACAGAAACAATGTGAGTTTAACTCTGTTGGCTCAGAAGACTATAGTCATTCATTAGTTCACACTGATATCTGCAACACTCAGCTGATTCAATCTGTTCTCATTCAGGTATTAATGTTCACTTCAGACGGAAAAGTGAAGCAGAACACACAGACCATCAGTTTACCATACCAGGCTCTAGGTGGGTCACACCATAATAAACTCTGAATACAACATTTTACTGTCTAATTTTATTTATGATGTGATTTAACACATTAATCATCTTCTGTTCCTTTATTCATAGGTGGCATCAACATCTTCCATGCTTCTTCCTTTCACATTTTGCTCCAGACCAGTTTTGGGTTGCAGATTCAGATCCAGCATGTGCCCATCATGCAAGTCTATGTCAGTCTGGATCCAAGCTACAGAGGACATACACGAGGTAAGTTTAACATTCCTCTTTACATGGCACATTTTCATCATCAAAACATATGAGAATACAATACATTTACAATGGATCATTAGTTATTACACACTATCATCTGATGAGTTGAGAGGATGACAGCAGTAATGTTAAATTATTAGGTATTTGGAACCTAATTTATCCTTTAAAGTTGCAAAGTGAATGAATTTAACTGACAGACTTAACTGAAAAAATGCCCAAAGCTAAAGTAGAATCAGTCTGTGAAAGCTCAGTCTTACACATGTGATAAAAAACACTCTTGTAGGAGTCTAAATGTGGTTTATTTGTAGCATACAATAATTAAATCTGTTCATATTATTCAACATAATAATATGATGATGATATTTCACATTTCAAATTATTTATTGTTTGGCGTCTAGGCTCCGACTTCATGTCCGAGTTGGCTGCTTGTAGTAGCTCACAGGCATTGCTCCATTAATGGTTCTAATCATTCTGTTTTGACTTCTAAAATATTTTGTGTCTTCAGGTTTATGTGGGAACTACAACATGGTCCTGTCTGACGATATGAAGACACCTCAGGGGATCGTGGAAGGAACAGCCGTCACTTTCAGTAACTCCTGGAAGGCCAACCTCATGTGTCAAGACAGAACGGAAAGACTTGACGACCCCTGTTCCCTCAGTGTAGAGAATGGTAAACAGTAGTCTTTGTCACATGTGTTTTTTTAGATTGATTTGCAGCCTCCATCAAATGTTTTTTTGTCTGCGTATAAGTTATATTTCAGGCAACAAGAGAATTTTACACAGTTGTAGAAAATAAAAGTTAAAAGGTTGCTGTTTCTTCATTCTCAGAGCTGTACGCCAAACACTGGTGTGCCTTGCTGCTGAAACCAAACAGCACCTTTGCACAGTGTCGCTCAGCGGTGGATCCTGAGATGTACTACAAGGTACAGGACAAATCTTTCTATCAGTTTTAATTAAATGACATTACACTTTGATGTGACTGTAGTCCTTTAAAAAAATATTTCTCTTGTGCAGCGATGCACTTATGCAAGCTGTAACTGTGAGAAGAGTGAGGCCTGCTTGTGTGGCGTCTTCTCCTCTTACGCGCGGGCTTGTGCAGCAAAGGGAGTGTTCTTAACAGACTGGAGAGAGAACGTGTGTGGTAAGGATCTCGTTCTTAATGCTGAGGTGATGCATTCTGAATTCACAATATCCCTTTCCCAGTAACCATCCTCGTGTTGTGCACAAAACAGACAAATACACAAGGAGCTGTGCGGCGTCTCAGACCTTCTCTTACAAACATCAGAGATGCCAGTTGACCTGCAGATCGCTGGGCTCAAATCAGCCAAGCTGCTCCTCTGACTTCCTGCCCGTGGATGGCTGCTCCTGTTCTGAGGGTCTCTACCTGAATGAAAAAGGCGTCTGCGTCCCCATGGCAAAGTGTCCCTGTTACTATGACGAAGCCTACATCAAGTCAGGGAAGTCCATCAGCATCAAGGACGAACACTGGTGAAAAAATTATTTTAATTTTGTTGACATTTGCCTTTATTATCTTAGGTGTTTTTTATTGTTTATAATGTTTGTCCTGACTGAATAGTTTTTAAATACCCATGCATTCCATCTTTTATCTCTGGTGTCTTTTCTAGTGTTTGCACCAACGGGATGCTTCATTGTCGTTCTTGGAGAACCCGCTTATCATGTATGTCTTTTTTTTTTCCTCCTCAACACACATTTGTGTAATAATGTGTTTAATGTGTAGACTGAATCGGTACTCCCTCTGTCACAGCATGCCCTTTTCCAAAAGAGTTTTTCAACTGCTCCACACCGGGCACAGGAAAGATCGGAGTCCAGTGTGCTCGAACCTGTTTGAATCTAGACAACAATGATTGTGTGAGTTGTTTTTCTGCTGTATTGAATCTGACCTCTCAGTCTCAAATAAAAGATGTAACATTCATTTAAAGTACTTTACTTTGGATATGTAACACAGCGCTAGTGTCTATGGTCGTTTCCTGACAGTCGTGATGTTTCTTCCTTCCCAGGACTTCACAGACTGTGAATCTGGTTGCCGGTGTCCCAGTGGCCTCATTGACGATGGCAAAGGTTCCTGTGTGAGAGAAAACGAATGTCCATGTCAGCATGACGGGCATCTGTATGCCCCAGGAGCACAAATCCCTAACAAGTGTAACATGTGGTATGACCTTGTTTTTACTAGACATATTAACACATTTTGTGTTATTTGTCTTTTTAATTCACTTGATTGCCCTGTTTTGTATTTAACTATCTCTTATACATCTAGTACCTGCAAGAGCGGAAAGTGGGAGTGCACAGACAAAAAATGTCCAGGAACTTGTATTATCTATGGGAGTGGTCACCACTCTACATTTGATCAGCAGACATTTGCCTTTCAAGGACATTGTGCCTACATTGCTGTCACGGTAAATAAAGAATGTGAACATCATCAGAATGACATAATGTGATGGAAATCCCTGCCTTATTCACTCATTCACTTCTTTCTTTCCAGCAGGATCTCAGTACTTTAATACAAAAATACTACTAATAATGATATAACTTTATTTATAGAGCACTTTTCGACACAAAGTACAAAGTGCTGCATAACAAGAAAACAAATGGTTGACATTCAAAGTACTGCACAATAGAAAACTATTGGTTAATACACAGCAGAGGGTAAATAAATAATAATGATAGAGATAAAAGAATAATAGTAATCTGGCATCCTAAGTAAATTCAGGAATCTGCCCTCTGAAATTTTTTTTTGCTGAGAGTTAAAGAAAACAGCGTCTCAGACAACCTTAGGCGATTCATTCGAGACAGTGATGGCAAAACTCTACTCAGAAGAGACTGTTAAGACCTCACACATTCTTTTTTATTATTTCTACATCATACTAGAGATATCCAGATCAAAAGTACATGTAATGAACTATAAATATAAATAGCAAGTGATTTTGGACACAGCCAAGATGCTTAACTTATTCTATAATGTAGGCTCTTGTCCCAGAAATTCATTGATATGGCTTTTATACAATTTTCATGTCATTGATAAACTTTAACATCAGTTTTAAAAGTCAATATATGATGCTTAAAAAGATTTATAATATGTTTACCACCATTGATTTTAAGATATCTGCATGTCACAATAAGGAATGTCAATGAAAACTGCAGATAACTACAGTATACAGCACAGTACACTCTCCTGGGGATCAAATTTACTTTTATCCTATTTACCTTTCCGTGGTTCTTTAACAATTTAAATGTATTCTAGAAACGTATAAACTGACAGTGTGATTTGTTCAATGGTGTCTCTGTATGAAGCAAAAAATATGTCATGCATCTTTCTTTTTTAAGAGTAAATGCGGGAATAAAACAGCAGCAGACAACTTTAGAGTTACCACAGAAAATGTACCATGTGGATCTACAGGCACCACCTGCACCAAAACTGTCAGGATCCAACTTGGGGTAAGATCCCAAAACAGCACCATGTTTTCTGGCCTTGACATTTCATATTTAAAACATTTGTCAAATCAAATTGCAGTTTTTTGCGTGACAGTGAAAGCAACATAAATCTCTTTAACCCTACAGCGAATGGAAATCAAGCTATCAAAGGGTAAAAATGAAACGAACGAACTGGGCAATGGCCCTTATATTCCGTTCAAAATAAGAAAGGTCGGCTTGTACCTGGTGGTTGAATCTGCCATTGGTGTGGCAGTGATGTGGGATCGCAAAACAACTGTTCGCATCCTCCTGGAAACACAGCACAGCGTGAGTCACAGTAGTGATGATGACTGAAATCTCTCATGGTAACAGATAAGAGCTGGAGTTTTCATATAGTGTACACTTTTTCTTCATCTGTAGTGAAGCTAAGTTTGTAGATCAACACCACTATGGGAAAATAATGATATTGCTATACACTACAAATGCTCTAAAGGTAGTTGAGGCATAATAATCTCATGATTCAATAAAGTATTATACTATAAAAATATATTTAAGCCCAGAAAAGGTTTGCTCCTTGTTAATGCTCAATATGAAGAACATTCATTTGTAATATCGTCGCCATGTAAAAGAAATCACTGACTCCTGTTGTTTGTGCAGGGAAACGTATGTGGCCTGTGCGGAAATTTTGACGGTGATGTCCAGAACGACTTCACGACCCAGGGTCAGCTGGAGGTCAGCAGTCCCACAGAATTTGCAAACAGCTGGAAAGTGTCCAGCAGCTGCCCTGATGCGGAAGCAAATGTTGACGCTTGCACAGCGACGCCCAATCGACATCACTGGGCAAAAGCGATGTGTAGCATTATAACCGGGCCAACATTCAAAGGCTGCCACAATAAGGTGATAAGAGTTGTTTCGAATTCATCATCACATAAAGTTCTGTCGTTGGAAATATTAAATGCATCAATTTTCAATTACTGAGCAGGTAGACCCCCTTCCATTTTATGAAAACTGCGTGAAAGACTCGTGTGCCTGTGACACTGGAGGAGATTGTGAGTGTTTCTGCACAGCAGTCACAGCTTATGCCCAAGCTTGTAATGAGGCTGATGTCTGTGTTGCATGGAGAACTCCAGACATCTGTCGTAAGTAAACAACAATTTTACCCTTAAGTTATTAAACTGATGTTTTCAGCCTTTTCTGGCCCATTGATCTCTTTTTAATTCCAAAGTTCTTAAGCCCCGGCTTTTAGACATTTAGAGATTTGTCATTTAGTTAAAACTAAACAGGTTCAGGTTTGAGTTCTTGTTAACCTCATGATACTTAATGTAGTAACACATCCTTTACTCCAAATTCATGATGTAGCTTGCATCTTTTCTTCCTAGCTGTCTTTTGTGATTATTACAACAGCCCAGATGACTGCAAGTGGCATTACAACCCTTGTCACACGCCTTGTTACAAGACCTGTCTGAATCCACAAGGAATTTGTAGTAACCCTATACCAAATCTGGAAGGTAAGCTGTTTTCTCACAGTGAACATACCTCTGATTAACATGGCTTACTTAATGTGACAAAATAACAATACAGCTTCAATTCATGGCTTCAGTCTTCATTATAAGAGCAACTTAAATACAAAGATTTTCCATTTATAATATTATGATATTTTATTTTGTGATTTTTATAGGCTGTTACCCTGTATGCCCAGAAGATAAGCCCATATATGATGAGCAACACCAGATTTGTGTACAGGAATGTGAAGGTTGCTTTTACAATGGGACCAGATATGAAGAAAATGATGTCATTTACAATGTGACTGATAATGTGGGAAAGTGCTACTATGCAATTTGCATCAATGCAACAGTGAAAATTGAAAATGAAACCTGCGTCACTTCAACTGTCCCACCGTCAACTTCATCAACAACAATTTTCACCACTTCACCTACAACAACTCCAGGGCCAACAACTACCACACAGTCCACTACCCCAACAACCAAACCATCTACGACAACTCCAGGTCCATCTACAACCACAAAGTCTACAACCCCAACAACCGAACCACCTACGACAACTATGGGGCCAACCACAACCACATCTGGCAGTAAGTGTGAGTGGTCAGAATGGTACAATGTGCATGACCCAACAACAGACAAAAGTGACTGGGAAACATATGAGAATATAACAAATAGTGGAAAAGAAATTTGCAAAAGACCTGAAGAAATTGACTGTAGAGCAAAACTTTATCCTGACATGGACTTCGATGACTATCGGAGTCAATCGGAACAAGTTGTCACTTGTGATGTGGGAATTGGTTTAATATGCAAACAAGAGGAGCAGTTGAGACCTCCAAGAAAGTGTCGCGACTATGAGATCAGAGTATGTTGTGAAACAACTCCATCAACTACACTTTCAAGTACAAAAGAGACAACAACAATATCTACAACAGAACCTCCTACTACATCTACGACCACAAAATCTACGACCCCAACAACCAAACCACCGACAACAACTCCAGGGCCAACTACTACCACACAGTCCACGACCCAAACAACCAAACCACCTACAACAACTCCAGGGCCAACTACTAACACACAGTCCACGACTCCAACAACCAAACCACCTACAACAACTCCAGGGCCTACTACTACCACAAAGTCTACAACCCCAACAACCCAACCACCTACAACAACTCCAGGGCCAACTACTACCACACAGTCCACGACCCCAACAACCCAACCACCTACAACAACTCCAGGGCCAACTACTACCACAAAGTCTACAACCCCAACAACCGAACCACCTACAACATCTCCAGGGCCAACTACTACCACAAAGTCTACAACCCCAACAACCCATCCACCTACAACAACTCCAGAGCCAACAACTACCACACAGTCCACAACCCAAACAACCAAACCACCTACAACAACTCCAGGGCCAACTACTACCACAAAGTCTACAACCCCAACAACCGAACCACCTACAACATCTCCAGGGCCAACTACTACCACAAAGTCTACAACCCCAACAACCCATCCACCTACAACAACTCCAGAGCCAACAACTACCACACAGTCCACAACCCCAACAACCAAACTACCTACGACAACTCCAGGGCCAACTACTACCACAAAGTCTACAACCCCAACAACCAAACCACCTACGACAACTCTAGGGCCAACTACTACCACACAGTCCACGACCCCAACAACCGAACCACCTACGACAACTCCAGGGCCAACTACTACCACAAAGTCTACAACCCCAACAACCAAACCATCTACAACAACTCCAGGGCCAAGTACTACCACAAAGTCTACAGCCCCAACAACCGAACCACCTACAACATCTCCAGGGCCAAGTACTACCACAAAGTCCAAGACCCCAACAACCAAACCCCCTACAACAACTCAAGGGCCAACAACTACCACACAGTCCACAACCCCAACAACCAAACCACCTACTACAACTCCAGGGCAAACTACTACCACAAAGTCTACAACCCCAACAACCCAACCACCTACAACAACTCCAGAGCCAACAACTACCACACAGTCCACAACCCAAACAACCCAACCACCTACGACAACTCCAGGGCCAACTACTACCACAAAGTCTACAACCCCAACAACCGAACCACCTACGACAACTCTAGGGCCAACTACTACCACACAGTCCACGACCCCAACAACCGAACCACCTACAACAACTCCAGGGCCAACTACTACCACAAAGTCTACAACCCTAACAACCGAACCACCTACATCAACTCTAGGGCCAACTACTACCACACAGTCCACGACCCCAACAACCCAAGCACCTACAACAACTCCAGGGCAAACTACTACCACAAAGTCCACGACCCCAACAACCAAACCCCCTACAACAACTCCAGGGCCAACAACTACCACACAGTCCACAACCCCAACAACCGAACCACCTACAACAACTCCAGGGCCAACTACTACCACAAAGTCTACAACCCCAACAACCGAACCACCTACAACAACTCTAGGGCCAACTACTACCACACAGTCCACGACCCCATCAACCCAACCACCTACAAAAACTCCAGAGCCAACAACTACCACACAGTCCACGACCCAAACAACCAAACCACCTACAACAACTCCAGGGCCAACTACTACCACACAGTCCACGACACCAACAACCAAACCACCTACAACAACTCCAGGGCCAACAACTACCACACAGTCCACTACCCCAACAACCAAACCATCTACGACAACTCCAGGTCCATCTACAACCACAAAGTCTACAACCCCAACAACCGAACCACCTACGACAACTATGGGGCCAACCACAACCACATCTGGCAGTAAGTGTGAGTGGTCAGAATGGTACAATGTGCATGACCCAACAACAGACAAAAGTGACTGGGAAACATATGAGAATATAACAAATAGTGGAAAAGAAATTTGCAAAAGACCTGAAGAAATTGACTGTAGAGCAAAACTTTATCCTGACATGGACTTCGATGACTATCGGAGTCAATCGGAACAAGTTGTCACTTGTGATGTGGGAATTGGTTTAATATGCAAACAAGAGGAGCAGTTGAGACCTCCAAGAAAGTGTCGCGACTATGAGATCAGAGTATGTTGTGAAACAACTCCATCAACTACACTTTCAAGTACAAAAGAGACAACAACAATATCTACAACAGAACCTCCTACTACATCTACGACCACAAAATCTACGACCCCAACAACCAAACCACCGACAACAACTCCAGGGCCAACTACTACCACACAGTCCACGACCCAAACAACCAAACCACCTACAACAACTCCAGGGCCAACTACTAACACACAGTCCACGACCCCAACAACCAAACCACCTACAACAACTCCAGGGCCTACTACTACCACAAAGTCTACAACCCCAACAACCCAACCACCTACAACAACTCCAGGGCCAACTACTACCACACAGTCCACGACCCCAACAACCCAACCACCTACAACAACTCCAGGGCCAACTACTACCACAAAGTCTACAACCCCAACAACCGAACCACCTACAACATCTCCAGGGCCAACTACTACCACAAAGTCTACAACCCCAACAACCCATCCACCTACAACAACTCCAGAGCCAACAACTACCACACAGTCCACAACCCAAACAACCAAACCACCTACGACAACTCCAGGGCCAACTACTACCACAAAGTCTACAACCCCAACAACCGAACCACCTACGACAACTCTAGGGCCAACTACTACCACACAGTCCACGACCCCAACAACCGAACCACCTACAACAACTCCAGGGCCAACTACTACCACAAAGTCTACAACCCCAACAACCGAACCACCTACAACATCTCCAGGGCCAACTACTACCACAAAGTCTACAACCCCAACAACCCATCCACCTACAACAACTCCAGAGCCAACAACTACCACACAGTCCACAACCCAAACAACCGAACCACCTACAACATCTCCAGGGCCAACTACTACCACAAAGTCTACAACCCCAACAACCCATCCACCTACAACAACTCCAGAGCCAACAACTACCACACAGTCCACAACCCAAACAACCAAACCACCTACGACAACTCCAGGGCCAACTACTACCACAAAGTCTACAACCCCAACAACCGAACCACCTACGACAACTCTAGGGCCAACTACTACCACACAGTCCACGACCCCAACAACCGAACCACCTACAACAACTCCAGGGCCAACTACTACCACAAAGTCTACAACCCCAACAACCGAACCACCTACAACATCTCCAGGGCCAACTACTACCACAAAGTCTACAACCCCAACAACCCATCCACCTACAACAACTCCAGAGCCAACAACTACCACACAGTCCACAACCCAAACAACCAAACTACCTACGACAACTCCAGGGCCAACTACTACCACAAAGTCTACAACCCCAACAACCAAACCACCTACGACAACTCTAGGGCCAACTACTACCACACAGTCCACGACCCCAACAACCGAACCACCTACAACAACTCCAGGGCCAACTACTACCACAAAGTCTACAACCCCAACAACCGAACCACCTTCAACAACTCCAGGGCCAACTACTACCACAAAGTCTACAACCCCAATAACCGAACCCCCTACAACAACTCCAGGGCCAACAACTACCACACAGTCCACAACCCCAACAACCGAACCGCCTACTACAACTCCAGGGCCAACTACAACCACAAAGTCTACAACCCCAACAACCCAACCACCTACGACAACTCCAGGGCCAACAACTACCACACAGTCCACGACCCAAACAACCAAACCACCTACAACAACTCCAGGGCCAACTACTACCACACAGTCCACAACCCCAACAACCAAACCACCTACAACAACTCCAGGGCCTACTACTACCACACAGTCCACGACCCCAACAACCGAACCACCTACTACAACTCCAGGGCCAACTACTACCACAAAGTCCACAACCCCAACAACCGAACCACCTACAACAACTCCAGAGCCAACAACTACCACACAGTCCACGACCCAAACAACCAAATCACCTACAACAACTCCAGGGCCAACTACTACCACACAGTCCACGACCCCAACAACCAAACCACCTACAACAACTCCAGGGCCTACTACTACCACAAAGTCTACAACCCCAACAACCCAACCACCTACGACATCTCCAGGGCCGACTACTACCACAAAGTCTACAACCCCAACAACCCAACCACCTACAACAACTCCAGGGCCAACTACTACCACACAGTCCACGACCCCAACAACCCAACCACCTACTACAACTCCAGGGCCAACTACTACCACAAAGTCTACAACCCCAACAACCCAACCACCTACAACAACTCCAGGGCCAACTACTACCACACAGTCCACGACCTCAACAACCAAACAACCTTCAACAACTCCAGGGCCGACTACTATCACAAAGTCTACAACCCCAACAACCCGACCACCTACAACAACTCCAGAGCCAACAACTACCACACAGTCCACGACCCAAACAACCGAACCACCTACGACAACTCCAGGGCCAACTACTACCACAAAGTCTACAACCCCAACAACCCAACCACCTACAACAACTCCAGAGCCACCAACTTCCACACAGTCCACGACCCAAACAACCGTACCACCTACAACAACTCCAGGGCCAACTACAACCACAAAGTCTACGACCCCAACAACCGAACCACCTACAACAACTACAGGGCCAACAACTACCACAAAGTCTACAACCCCAACAACCCAACCACCTACAACAACTCCAGGGCCAACTACTACCACAAAATCCACGACCCCAACAACCAAACCCCCTTCAACAACTCCAGGGCCAACAACTACCACACAGTCCACGACCCCAACAACCGAACCACCTACAACAACTCCAGGGCCAACTACAACCACAAAGTCTACGACCGCAACAACCGAACCACCTACAACAACTTCAGGGCCAACTACAACCACAAAGTCTACGACCCCAACAACCGAACCACCTACAACAACTACAGGGCCAACAACTACCACAAAGTCTACAACCCCAACAACCCAACCACCTACAACAACTCCAGAGCCACCAACTTCCACACAGTCCACGACCCAAACAACCGTACCACCTACGACAACTCCAGGGCCAACTACAACCACAAAGTCTACGACCCCAACAACCGAACCACCTACAACAACTACAGGGCCAACAACTACCACAAAGTCTACAACCCCAACAACCCAACCACCTACAACAACTCCAGGGCCAACTACTACCACAAAATCCACGACCCCAACAACCAAACCCCCTTCAACAACTCCAGGGCCAACAACTACCACACAGTCCACGACCCCAACAACCGAACCACCTACAACAACTCCAGGGCCAACTACTACTACAAAGTCTACGACCGCAACAACCGAACCACCTACAACAACTTCAGGGCCAACTACAACCACAAAGTCTACGACCCCAACAACCGAACCACCTACAACAACTCCAGGGCCAACTACAACCACAAAGTCTACGACCCCAACAACCGAACCACCTACGACAACTTCTGGGCCAACTACTACCACAAAGTCTACTACCCCAACAACCGAACCACCTACAACAACCAAACCTCCTACTACAACTGTGGGACCAACTACCACAACTTCAAAAACTGATGAGTCAGTTGTCACTGGTCCTCCAGTAGCATCAAAATCGACTGCCCGTAAGGACGGTGGAAGTCCAACTACAACATCAGAAGGTACACAGACAACAACTCCAGAGCCAACAACTACCACACAGTCCACAACCCAAACAAGCAAGCCACCTACGACAACTCCAGGGCCAACTACTACCACAAAGTCTACAACCCCAACAACCAAACCATCTACAACAACTCCAGGGCCAAGTACTACCACAAAGTCTACAACCCCAACAACCAAACCCCCTACAACAACTCAAGGGCCAACAACTACCACACAGTCCACAACCCCAACAACCGAACCACCTACAACATCTCCAGGGCCAACAACTACCACACAGTCCACAACCCCAACAACCGAACCACCTACTACAACTCCAGGGCCAACTACTACCACAAAGTCTACAACCCCAACAACCGAACCACCTACAACATCTCCAGGGCCAAGTACTACCACAAAGTCCAAGACCCCAACAACCAAACCCCCTACAACAACTCAAGGGCCAACAACTACCACACAGTCCACAACCCCAACAACCGAACCACCTACTACAACTCCAGGGCAAACTACTACCACAAAGTCTACAACCCCAACAACCCAACCACCTACAACAACTCCAGAGCCAACAACTACCACACAGTCCACAACCCAAACAACCCAACCACCTACGACAACTCCAGGGCCAACTACTACCACACAGTCCACGACCCCAACAACCGAACCACCTACAACAACTCCAGGGCCAACTACTACCACAAAGTCTACAACCCTAACAACCGAACCACCTACATCAACTCTAGGGCCAACTACTACCACACAGTCCACGACCCCAACAACCCAAGCACCTACAACAACTCCAGGGCAAACTACTACCACAAAGTCCACGACCCCAACAACCAAACCCCCTACAACAACTCCAGGGCCAACAACTACCACACAGTCCACAACCCCAACAACCGAACCACCTACTACAACTCCAGGGCCAACCACAACCACAAAGTCTACGACCCAAACAACAGAACCTCCTACAACAACACAGACACAGACAAGAAGTACCACAGTAAGCGTGACCACACAATGCTTCTGCATAGTTAATGGAAAGCAATACAAGCCAGGTCAGTAAAGACATTTACTTTTCACAACTACATTAAATCCTTAAAATATTATGTAATTATATTATGTATTTTAAAATGTTTCACTGTTTAACTATTATTCATTTTTATTTTCACCATTAGGGGAGGTCATATTTGACAGGGAGCACCTTGGATCAGGTGTATGTCTCACAATGATATGTTCTGACATTTGCGAGATTCACAACAATACAGAAATGTGCACCACGCCTGTGCCTACACCTACACCTACAACAAAACCTCCTGTACCTACCTGTCCTGAATGGGATGTAGCAGTAAGAACTTTCTTATTTTAACTTAATATATACAGTGAATAATGTTATCAAAATGGTTTTGTATATTTTAAGTACATTTAATAACATGTAAGAACATTTTCACTGTAAAAGAAAACAGGCTTTCTTCCATTTTTAGCATAATAATTCAAAATATCGCTGATTTTATTTGGTTCTCTCTCTCTCTCTCACTCTCTCTCTATCTCTCTCTCTCTCTCTCTCTCTACCATAGCAAAATGAGACATTCTATTTCTGCAACTGCACCATGGCCAAATGCGTTGAGAACAATACAATTGTAATTGTTCCATATGAATGTCCACCCATCGAGCCTATCACTTGTACCAACGGAAAGAAACCAGTTCTTGTGTATGACGACTACCACTGCTGCCAACATTATGCTTGTGACTGTAAGCCATTCAGCGGTTTAAGGATGTATAACATGTTTCTTTACTCCGGTAAATGAGTTTTCGATTTTGAACTTTTTCTCGTTTGTCTTTAGGTGTATGTGAAGGCTGGGGAGATCCTCATTACATCACATTTGATGGATTGTTCTACAGTTACCAAGGAAACTGTACTTACATTTTGATGGAAGAGATTTTACCAAACCACAAGCTGAAGATTTATATTGACAATGTCTTTTGTGATCCAACTGAAGATGTTTCTTGTCCGCGATCATTGATTATATCATATGAATCGCAAGCTTTCACACTTATAAATCATAACCTTATGGGAGCAGCACAGTTGGAGGTAAATAAAAATGGCATTAAGGCATTTTATGTCATGTTCTGAATATCTCTCAATTGTCACTGAAATTTTAGTGTTGGTATTCTGTCATATCATTTCATATATTTATTTTCACTCTAGGCTCTGAAAGATGGAGTACGTCTGAAACTACCTTATTCACGACATGGCGTTAAGATTTTAAATTCTGGCCTCAACATGGTTTTGGAGATCCCTCGTTTAAAAGTGGTCATAACATTTGGAATAAATGGCTTTAGCGTTACCCTTCCATTTCAATACTTTGGCAAAAACACTCAGGGCCATTGTGGTAAGAGCTTCTCACTCTCCGGTTTTCATATTAGAAAATCTTTAGTATGAGGTCAGATTGTTGTTCTAACTTTTTTTGTTACTCACTTGTCAGGAACATGTAACAACAACCAGGCCGATGACTGCAGGTTGCCTGGAGGCCAGCTGATTGAAAGTTGTGAAGTGATGGCCGACTTTTGGCTTGCAAAAGACATTTACCAACCGAGCTGTGAGGTACCATCTGTGGTGCCCACCAAAGTACCGCCACCTCCACCAACCTTAACTCCATGCAATCCGGACACAATGTGCAACCTGCTTACAAGCAGGTAGGCATTCTGTTATACACTGTCGTTCATAAACATTCTTGAACTTTGACATATTTCCATCAATATTCAAAAGAGTTTTGAGATTTGTGTTTTTGTTGGTTTTACTTTCACAGCATCTTTGCAGAGTGCCACCCAGTTGTTTCCCCTGAGAATTTCTACCGAGGTTGTGTTTTTGATAGCTGTCATGTTCCAAACCCAGCAGTGGAGTGCACAAGTTTGCAGACTTATGCTGCTGCCTGTGCCCAGGCTGGGGTTTGCCTTCACTGGAGGAATCACACCACACTGTGTGGTATGTCATAATTTGATAGTGTTAGGGAATCACGAGAATCACATTGGATTTGTTGTGTTCAACACTACTACTCTGTTAGGTATTTTATTAGTTGCCGTACATATGCATATACTTAAAAAGAACCAATTGATTTATTTTCTTCACCAACAGCAAGTGACTGCTCATCAGACAAAGTTTACAAGCCATGTGGTCCTGCAGAACAGACCACCTGTGAAGAAAAGTAAGTTTTAACAACAAAGGTTTGTAGTCTTTTTATGGGTCACTCTGCACATTCCAGTGAGTGAGAGCCTAACGGGATATGGTGATCAATATTTGTTATTAACAACAGTAGAAGTATTAAACTCTGTTTAATTGATCTGAAGAGATTATGAAACTTAACTTATCTGTCGTCTTGATCAAATATAACAGTCCTAATGAAGTAATGATGAACTTCACTACCGAGGGCTGCTTTTGTCCAGATGGAATGAAACTCTTCAACAAAGAGTCTGGCGTGTGTGTTGATAAGTGTGGTAGGTGTCGTGATTATCTTCAAAGTCTTATTGATGAGCTGAATGTGTTGTTTCAATCATGAAGTCCTACAGGATTGCTTATTTTCCAACAGGATGTCTTGATCCTGAGGGTATTCCTCGTGAGGTGAGCCAAGTCTTCTGTTCAAGCTCAGCTAAAATCCAAACCTGTATTGTTTCCTTAGAAGACACAATTCAAATAATGCTGCTCTTTCTTTCTTTCAGTTCAATGAGCAGTTTGAGTACAAATGCCAAAACTGCATCTGCGAGGAGTCCACTAAGACCGTGACCTGTAAACCCAAAGTTTGCCCAAAACCATCTTTAGCAAACTGTACTGGTCCAGGGTTCGTCCTTGTCAACCAAACGAATCCGTCCGACAGCTGCTGTTATAACTTTGTTTGCCGTAAGACAGTCAGCATCAGTGCACATTTGTCTTCCATGTTCTAAAATAATAAGGATTCTTCTGGATGGCTCTTTATCATTTACTATCATCATTTAACATCTCCACAGAATGTCAAAGCAGCACTTGCCCAGTTAATTACATGAAGTGTCCAGTTGGATATTTGCCAGTCGCCAGTGTCCCTGAGGGGAAATGCTGTTTAGAACATAAATGTGGTGAGCTCATAAATTCAGTTTGAATTTATATAAAAAATGACCATAGAGACATTTTTGTGTAATGTTTGTTGTCTTATTCCTTTCTAGAGCCTAAAAGAGTTTGTGTCCACAAAGAGACTGAGTACCAGGTAAACAAGAAATGGAAATAAGAGGATGATTTGTCCAATCATTTGTTAAAATATCACTTTTTTTGTCAAATGAATTCCACTGCACTTTGAATTCTGGATGGCCAAAAACACATTTCCTTTTTGTTTGCAAGCCTGGTTCTACAGTTCCCGTTCAGATTTGTCAAGACTGTACCTGTAGTAATACCGTGGACCCTGGTACTGGTCTTTTCAAAGTAATTTGTCGGCCTCGGCAATGTCAAGAAAACTGTGACGCGGTAAGAGAAATATAACTGATTATTCTTCACATGAAAATGCTGCTTGTTCTGTTCACAGTGTTTCCTCAGAACTAGTGTACACTTCGAATTTGGGGACGTAACTCTCCTCTTTCTCTCAGGGATATGAATATGTGAAAACGGATCCAGCAAAATGTTGTGGAAAGTGTGTACAGACACATTGTATCCTCAGTCTGAACGATACCAGGCACCTGTTGATGGTAAGTGATGGACTGTGATTCATGAGTGTTGGAAGTATAATACCTTGAAGTACCTCAGTGTCTCAGAGTGTGTGTGTGTGTGTGTGTGTGTGTGTGCTCGCGCTCGCTCTCCAGCCAGGAGAAACCTGGTCACCACCTGAGAGCAGGTGTGAGCATTACAACTGTATTAAGACCGGTGACACTTTATCAACGACCAGTGCACATATCGTGTGCCCGCCTTTCCAACAGAGCAACTGCCAACCTGTAAGTATCACTGTCATCTGGTGAATCTGGATCGACTGTGTCTGCGAAGGCGTAAACTAAAGCAAATGATAATGCTGTTTATTGTCCTCCTTAGGATACAATTCAGACTGCAGCCAATGGCTGTTGTAAAATTTGTAAGTTGGACAGTTTCCTCACTTTTAGGTATAAAGACTTTGTATGAGAACAGGCTAATTGTTTTGTGTATTTTCTGAAAAGGTGAGGAGAGGGAGAAAGCCTGCAAGTTAGTATCCATGAAAATCCAGGTTTTGCACAACGGCTGTCAGTCTTCTGAGAAGATAGATATGCCGTACTGTGAAGGATCCTGCAATACTTTCACCAAGTAAGTCTGAGGTTGTGGAAAGGTCATCAGTCTTGTGGACAGTCACAAACCCACATACATTTGTAAAGTTAAAAATGCATAGGTGCAGTTTTTGCAGATGTTTAATTCACTTACTTATCATCCTGCCTCTTGTTTCCTCAGGTACTCCCAGGTGGCAGCTGCTCTGCAGCACTCCTGCTCCTGCTGTAAGGAGACTCGTGCCAGCAGACGCACTGTGGACTTGAAGTGCATGGATGGAGACGTGGTTCCCTACACATACACATATGTGGAGCATTGTGGCTGTGGCCACACTGACTGCACTAGTCCTCCTGGAAAATCTGCACGCAGGAGGCGAAGCTTCCCATTTGTGTAGTAAAAAATCATCACTTTAACAGATGTTGGATGTAAAGATTACTCCCATATAGTTCTACCAATCATTACACCTCTTACAAAACAATTGTCATTGTCATGCAAGTGTTTATCAATTAAAAGGTTGCAACTCTGTTCAGTCTCATACTTTGTTTGTGCCAACCCGGCTGGTGCTGCCATGAATAACATTACAGTTTATTGTTGCTGGACTAACTTTCAGCTTTGATATGAAACAATGTTGTTATAACATAAATAAAGCAGCACTCTAATTTGAGAGGTTTGAGGGATGTTTACCTGCTTGTGTTGTAACAGACAGAAGGAGACAGGAGAGCACAAAGACTAAATACACAGGGGTGGTAGGAATAATTAAACACAAGTTCAAAGTCACTGTGTTGTTACGTCCATCACATTCTGAATGTGATAAATATTATTTACATATTGTAGTATTTATTTATTTTTGCCAGGATCAGTTTTTAAGTTTTCTTTTACAGTCTCTTACTGATTGTGGTGACAAGAGGCTGAAGTGCACCTCTACCCGAGTCTGAATGGAACTTTAAGCATTCATGTTTCTGTCTAGTTCATTCTGGCCATACACCCTAAAAGAAAGATACATAGTGGGGTTATATCTTTATATTGGTCTGTCTGATTGTCACCAAACTTGAGCATTTCGTTTTGCCATGATGCCACTACAAAATGTATGCATGTGCCACTAGGTGGCGCTTTTTGCACAAACTTGAAAGATATGCTGCTTCTTCACTATCATTCAGGTTGAAGTCCAGCATGTTGCATCTAAGGACCCTCACGATTCTTGCTGCGCTTACACTATTACACCAATCTGTGAGGAAAACCTCTCAGACATATTTCAAGCTTGGTGAAATATTCTGCTCAACCCGAGCCATGAATTGTACCTGTGGGCCTTCAGGTCCAACTTGCTTCTCATTAAGGGGTGGTCGGCCTGGTCAGGCTCATGAGAATAAGAAAACACAAACACTCAAAGTACTGGGAAAAGACATTAAATTAAAATGTTAAAGAGAGACATCCACAACCAGTGGCTCTCAAGGGGAATGGACAGACACAGAAATATTCATTCTTGGAGAAAATATTCACTCAACGTCCAGTTAGTCTGGCATGAATCAAATGCCCAGATGCTATTAGTCAAGGTGTCATGTGGGTTATCTAACCTTCCATTCTTGTCTAATATGGTTGAACAAAATCAAGTGCAGCTTCATCAGACCTTCATCGGGAAAAATTTTTTATAATATTAGTTTCAGTTAAATTATTTTTTCATTACTGCAATTTATAAATTTCCCCTGGTATAAAGGTTGAGCTGGATTCAAGATACAGGAATCAGACATGTGGCCTGTGTGGTGACTTCAATGGAATCCAGGTTTCTGATGAGTTCATCAAAATGGGTAAATATTAAATAATAGAGCTTAAAACTAACCAAATCACACAAAATTAGTCCTCACATTTGTAAAAAAATCTCTTTTTCTTCTTGAATAAGGGGCTGCTACTGAAGATTTCGTCGTGGTCTGGAAAGTCGATGATCTCAATGATCTCATTAGATTTGGGAATCTTTTACACCCATGTATTGACTTTGTGACTGTTGTTTTTTCGCACCCTGTGACAAATCACATCAAATTTCACACCCTCATATGAGTCCTCCAGATGTGCTTAATTTAATCATCAAGATCCATGAATAACTTCCTGGAAAAAAAAATTTTTTTATGATCATCTAAATCCAAACTTTTCATTTAATGGGTTCTTCACTGACCCATATCGCATCCTTCCTCCAAGTTTTATGGTAATCTGGATTAGTTTTTGTGTGATGCTGCTAACAGTCAAACAAACAAATGAAAAAAGTTGAACACTTGAAAAGGTGAACACTTTTTACTCTCATTCCTACACATATATAGCTTTTTCAGAGTTAGCATTGTTTTACTGCTCTAAAACTAATTGTCATCATGTTTCTCTCAAGGGAGCCTCTTTGATGATATCACACAGAGTGGGTGTGTTGCCATATACCAGTGCTCCTGTTTGCACAATGGCAAGTCATACGGACCAGGGAAATCATACTCAAGGGCATGTCGTAAATGGTAATCACTTTGGTTCTTATATTCACAACATGTTTAAATAAGCCAGTCTGTCAAGTCGATTTAACCATATCTCTGGTGAATGGAAATGTCAGGACATGGACTGTCCCACTATCTGCTCCATCCTGGGAGGCTCTCACATCTCCACCTATGATGACAAAACATACACATTTCATTGAGAATGCTCTTACGTTTTCTCCAAAGTAAGGAATTAAAGCTCAAATTTGTTTATTCACTCACAAAGATAATCACAGCAGGGGTAAATGAGAGTTGGAGAGCAGGTTGTAATCAAATGTATTTTTATTTTCTTGACTGTAGGAAACTAATGGGACTTTCAGTGTCATCGGTGACCTGTTCAGATGTGAAAAATCAGATAAATCAACTTGCCTGACTCAAGTCACAGTAATGCTGCAAAAACAAATGGTAAAAAGTAGTCTATTTTATGGTTCACTCTAATTAACTATAAAATGTTTCTTGTTGATTAAACAATTTAATTTTTTTTACCACACTACAGAAAATTGTAGTTAAGATTTATCTCAATTAAAATGTCAAAACAAGGTCTTTGATTACTTTGGATAAAGTGAAGATGCTTATAACATATACTTTGCATACGCTCATTGGTCTTTCAATTATTAATGAAATATATAAACAAAACAATATTACAGGTCTTAGTTACCTTAAGGTCTTAGTTACCTTAACCAAAACTGAGGATATTCTTCCACAGATCCAGTCTAACAAGTAAGATACATAAAATATAAAAAACGCATTCACATACACCATGACGACATACAAAATCACACAATGAGAAACAGTAATACACATAAATAAACAACAAAACAAATGCTGCATTTCAACTAAGCATTATTTCTGTGTGAAATTCTTTCCTCATTCCCTCAATGTCATAAATTATAGATTTATATTTAATTTAACAAAATGCTCCTGGGAAATGTAATTTTTATTGTTTTAGTAGATTATTTAAAGGAAAATGTGTACCAGTGACCAAACCTATCTGTGAAAATGGGTTACAGCCAGTTGCGATCTATGATGAAACGGGCTGCTGTTTTCACTACGACTGCAGATGTAAGCACAACTCAAATTGAAAAAAAGAGAAATCAAGCAGCTACTTAAAATACATCAGCAAAATATAATCTCTAATTCTATACTTGCAGGTGTCTGCAGTGGCTGGGGAGATCCTCATTTTATTACATTTGATGGCCAATATTACAGCTTCCAGAAAAACTGCACATACGTGCTGTTCAAAGAGATCATTCCCAGATATGGTTTAAAGATTCTTATTGACAATGAAAACTGTGACAGCTCTGGAGCTGTGACCTGCCCTAAAGCCCTGAATGTGTCTTACAAAGACTATGAAATTATTCTCACACAAGAGAGGATTCCCAAGACCGTAAACAGGGTAATTATCACAACAATCAAATGAGAGTTATTCTAATTATTTTACTTGAATAGTGTGTTTAAATTATATACAGTGAGGGTCTGTAGAAAATGTTATGTATGCTGAAAATGCTGTTACAAATGTTGATATTGTGCAGGTCTACATCAACGGCAAGCAGGTATTCCCAACCTACTCTAATAAGGACCTCAGCATTACAAGTTCAGGGATCGAGCTGCATTTGACAATCCCAGCAATTGAAGCAGTTGTGACATTCAGAGGACTTTTATTCAGCATTGATTTGCCATTTGCACTCTTCCACAATAACACAGAGGGACAATGTGGTAAGTTAATCATTGGATTGTTGGCAGAGTACATCAGTTGAAAACAGAAAATGCCAATTTAATATTTGTCCTGTTGATATTTACTTTTACAATAAGGTACCTGTGACAATAACAAGAAAAATGACTGCAGATTACCAAATGCCATGATTCATTCCTCATGCTCTGAGATGGCCAATCACTGGCATGTACAAGTTAAGGAAAAGCCATATTGTGAGAAGGGTTCTCATGATAGGATGATTACTCTCATCTAGTCCAAACAATTGTACGTGAAGCTTCATTACGCTGTTTTTACAATTAATCCTGACCTGCTACATTTGTAATGGTTGTAAACCATCAAATTCCTGTCGACATATCACAAGATATTTTTTATTATTATTTTATCTCTGTTCAAATAACCCAGTCTTTTTATTTAAAGATATGAAAAACCCATCCATATGTCATTCACAGGCAATCATCCTCCCATCTGTCAAATGCACAACACCACCACCCATCTGCAGACAAAGAATTGCAAGTCAGTTGTGCTGGTGGAAATGACAGCCTGTGAAGGATCCTGTGGAGCATCCTCATCAATGTGAGATGCATGAGAAGGAATAGGAATTGCATTGGCAGGACAAGTGTTTGTTAACATTGCACAGCAGCTGACTGACTCTGAGCTTGTCTGATCTATTATTTACAGGTACTCTGCAGAGAGCAACAGTTTGACACATGCATGCTCATGCTGTAAAGAAATGGCCACCAGCAAGAAGGAAGTGGAGATGATCTGCTCTGATGGCAGCAGGCAGAAGCACTCTTACATTTCAGTTGACAAGTGCGGCTGTCAAGTCGCTGAATGTATTGAAACACCACAGACTAATGGAAAAAGTTTGAAACTGGAAACCAATCTCACTCAACCTTGATTTTGAAAAACTCCAGAAATGTTTTTCATCCAAAAAGAGCTTTACTTCGAGCTGTTAGACCTTTATGTTTCATGTCTTCCAAGGATGATGAAAATGTTTCCTACATTTAAGACACTGGATCTTTGAACCTTTACCTTTACCTGAAGGTCATCATGACTGTCAGTGTGGCAGCTCTGGCGTCATGATGATTGCACAGGCTGGTATCATGTACTCTTTTAACTTTTTCCAATGGCAATGTGATGTTTTCAGCCCATGAGGGTCTTTCTTTCAATGCAAATAACTAATGAGACAAAACATATATATGAAGGGCTTCAGATTGACAGTATACTGCATGAATGAAGAAAGATGTTTTGCAGTGTTTATGTTTTTGGTGAAAGGATTTTCCAACATCTAATGTGTCACATACACTTCTGTCAAATATGAAAATCTTCAGTGCTATTAAAACTACTAATGATCATGCATTCAATATTTGTTCATATCTTGTGTATTTCTTATGATTTTGTGTTAAATAAACAGGCAGCATTGGCTGAGTTTTAAGTCTCTGTTGTGTCCATGAGTGACCGACAGAATTTTCTGAAGGAAAATAGTCAGTTTACTTTGGGTATCTGTGAACTAGCAAAGGGACCAAAGGAAGTAATAAAAGTGGGAGGAGTTGAGATCATACCTCCACCAAGGCCCAACAGTCACCTTAAATTAAATCGAGCTGCAAGTTTATTTCACACATGCATATATATATTAGTCTCCTAAATTCCCTAAATGTGCCTGATTTCTTAATGTTGAAAAACCCTCTCACAATTTTAAATGCAGATCTGGATTCACAGCATAATTTAATGGGTTCCTCCCTGATCCAGACCACATCCTTCCATTAAGTTCCGCAGTGATGCGTTCCTTTGTTTCTGTGTAATCTTACTCACAATCAAACAAACCAACAAACATACAAATGAACAGGAATGAAATAACCACACCCTTGACATAAGTAATAATGTCCCTCTAATATCATGTGTATGATTGTGATAGTGACTTTCATTATAAAAAAACTAAATCTAAAATAAATTAGCAAAACTGAAAGACACTTCATTACATATATATTGAGGTTTGATTTTTAAAAATTCTTAAAGGGATAGTTCACCCAAAAATGAAAATTCACTCATTATGTACTCACATGACGTCCACAAAACACTTTTGGAGTTTCAGGGGTAAACACTATTCAATCCAATCTAAATCCAATACAGATGCGACCACTTCTTATACGTAAAAAAATCAACTGAAAATTGTAAAAAAAAAATTCTGTTGTTACGTTTGAAGACGTGGTCACCATCTATTTCAATTGTGTTGGATTTGGCTGCAACGCTTTTTACCCCTGAGACTCCAGAAGTGTTTTATGGACTCAAGCACTTCACCCACCCCTCCATCAAAGGTTCAAAGGTTCAAAGGTTTTATTTGTCATCTGCACAACAGATACAGCGAACATGTTGGCAATGAAAATACTAAATCCCAGGCACCTCAAGCAGCTCAACATGTAATAGTGTCAGAAAAATAATAAATTAAGAGTAACTAAAAATACAAAAAATACAAAAAAACAAAAATACAATAATCCATCAACAAAGTGGTGAGTAGAGAATGACTGAATTTTCATTTTTAGGTGAACTACCCCTTTAAATATTGGGTTATGCTCTGCAGAATCACAACCTGGTGTAAAAACGATCTTGAATTAGTAGCAGAGACAAAATCATACTTTTTTATACATTATGGATTGCACGTATTTATATTGAATCACTTCGAACTGCAATTCCAGTGCCAGCCTGAGAGGGGCAGCAATGTGCCGCAAACAGCCTCTCTGATGTCTGCTCTGACCGGAACTCATTGTCCTCGCCGCTGAACCTCGCCGGAACGTTTTGAGTGTGGCGCTCAGCATGGCAGTCATGTCGGCGCTGGGCTCTGGGCGTCCAGTGTTCATGTAGTGAGGATTGAGTCAGAAATAAGAGCCTCTGTCATTTTTATACTCTGGTGTACATCCGTTAAAGATTATGCGTTGAGGACAGGCGGAGGTTGTTGACTGCTGTGTTGGTTTATTCGGAGGTAAAGTAAGTTTTCTGGCCACTTCCCCTCAGGCATTTTCTCCTCTTCACTGTGAGCTGCGGCTAACTGGTTAGCTAAGTTGATGTGATGAAACCTCAGCAGGCTCCTATAGTCTATTGTACTATCTATCACAGGATAAAGGATTTGTAGGAAACAGGACGTGAACTTGCTTTTAGCGGAATTTGTTCTTGTGTCTCAGACAAAGTGTTTCATCTATCACCATAATGTTCCTCATTGTTGATTCTGCACCTGTCAAGAAACAATTGTGTGGTTTTGTCAAAGCCTCAGAAATATATTTTGGAGGAGTAACATTCTTTTTTGTAATCTCCTATTCGCTCTTTTATCTGTGACACAGTGTAAAGTACATAAGACATCTTTTGTTCTCTCAGGTGTCTGTTGGGACGATGGCATCACTGTCAGAAGAAGTGCTGCTGGTGGTGAAGAAGGTTCGCCAGAGGAAGCAGGATGGAACACTTTATCTGATGGCTGAACGTATAGCCTGGGGTCCGGAGGGCAAGGACCGCTTCACAGTCAGCCACCTATATGCAGATATCCGCTGTGAGTGTTGGACACCACCAGCTCACATCCAGTGCTGTGATGATAATGTGTTTTTGATGGTGGTGTTCTTAAGCCATTATTCCTTTTCTGCACAGGCCAGAAGATCAGCCCGGATGGTAAATCCAAAGTTCAGCTCCAGTTGGTCCTTCACACCGGCGAGAGCACCACATTCCACTTTTCCAATGAGAGCAGTGCGATCAAAGACAGAGACGCTGCGAAGGAGCTGCTGCAGCAGCTGCTGCCCAAGTTCAAGAAGAAGGCCAACAAGGAGCTGGAGGAGAAAAACAGGTGAAACAATGTTTTTTGTCCTTGACTAGGCTGGTAACATTCAATTATTTATTTATTTTTAACAAATTGCACAAAAAGATGAAAACCATCGTACTTAATGATACTAACAGACGTTGCTTGTGTAACCATAGCTTAATATCAGCTGCTGTAACATGGTACCTTTCCATGTAGTGGAACTAATTAGGGATTATCCTATTTTATCTTGGATGTAATGTTGATTTTATGATATTATACAAGACAATATCTAAAATCTTATCTAATTTCATGATATATATATTTTCTTGTGTTAAAGATGGATTACAATAAATGAACAAGGTTCTTTGAACTTAATATGGAAATATCTATAAGTGGCTTCATGTTAACTTTACTAAAGAGATTTAAGCAAATCATTAGAAACTTTCTTGGGTCTTATTAAATGAACAGAACAGTGATCATCATCTGAAATGTTATTGCTTTATTTTCCCTGCAGGATGCTTCAAGAGGATCCTGTGCTTTTCCAGTTATATAAAGATCTAGTGGTGAGCCAGGTGATCAGTGCAGAGGAATTCTGGGCCAACAGGTTAGGGGGCGTAAACAACGCAGACCCAGCACTGTACAACAACAAGCAGGAAGTCGGTATATCTGGAGCCTTTCTGGTAAATAGATCACACATTAGAGTTAGACCGCACAGAATAAAAACAACCTAACCTTAGGTTTCATAACTTTAATCTTTAAAAATGTAAGTTTTAATAAATGAATGAACAGATGTCCTTTTCATGTATTACAGGCAGACATAAGACCTCAGACAGATGGCTGCAATGGTTTGAGATATAATCTAACTGCTGACATTATTGAATCCATCTTCAGAACATACCCGGCAGGTAAACAATTACTTCTTCACTTTGGAGCAACAGTTATAATAGATCAAGTAAAGGCTACTTCAATGTCAGCTATTAATTTCAACTACAAACTACGACACTGATTTTACAGATTCACACACTGTCAGCCACCACAGTTACTGATACTCACTGTGCTTCTGCTGTTCCTGATCTGAATCATAAAAGATGGGATTAAATATATCTCTATCAACTTGCATTGTGCTTGCAGTGAAACAGAAGTATAGTGAAAATGTGCCCCATAACCTGACGGAGAAGGAGTTCTGGACCAGCTTTTTCCAGTCCCATTATTTTCACAGAGACCGCATCAACACAGGAACACAGGATATTTTCTCGGAGTGCGCCAAGCAGGATGAGATGGGTAGGAGCATTTTCTAGTGGTGTCAGTACGTCATTTTATTACTGTAAAGTATAAGTCAGTTTTCATGTATTAACATTTTAAATCTGTCTCCCGAAGGGTTAAAGTCGATGGTGACTCAAGGAGTGAAGAATCCTCTGGTTGACCTCCTGTCGTTAGAGGATAAATCATTAGATGAGGTGAGATAATTGGCCAGCCTCAGCCACGTTCTGCTATTCACTAACCATTAACTTTTTTTTTTTTTCTACTTCCTCCTACAAACCCAAATACTTGACCTTTTTCCTGTGGCACAGGGTTATGGAGTTAGCACAACACTACCTTCAACTTCCAATGCAAACCGGACAGTGAAGGAGAGCAGCAACTCTGCCATCATAAAGCGCTTCAACCATCACAGTGCCATGGTGCTGGCAGCTGGCTCACGAAAGGGGTGAAGAAAAGTTTCAGACTCTTAGATCCCACTGTACTTTGTTTTTAAACTTCACAATCACCTGCTCACTGTGTTCCTCTTTTTTCTAACTACGTTATGTTTGTATAGTGAAACACCAACAGACCAAGCAAGTGAGACAAGCAGCACGGATGGAAACTCGAGGGATTCAGACTTCTTTCAACCTCCTGTAAAGAAGGTATGAGGGTTCTGTAGCTATATAAATATTTTTTGGATATTACAAAATTAATAAATTCTGCTTAATAAACGTTTTTTCTGTCTGCAAACCTTTAAGGTTAAGTTACAAGAAGCGATAGAATATGATGATCTCCAGGGGGAAAACAGACCAAAAACAGTCCCACTGAAGCTTAAGAAGTCTGACAGGTACACTTTGTCCACATTATATTGTTGTATGTTCTTGTTTTTTCTTGACTGGGTAAGTTAGCTGTTGTTCACTCCAAATGGCAGGGATTAGTAACAGAGTTATGAATGTGAAATTAATACTTGTGTCTATAAATCTGTCAAAATTGTACGTTATCCATTCGAAGATGTCTTGAGGAAGTCTCTCTTCCTCTGGACAAAGTGCAAACTTTATTTTGTTTCATAATAGATTTAATGTATAAGGTCAGAGTAATGGATTTCTCTATGCTAACTATCTATGGTTTAAGTGAATGGGAAAGTGTTCTCAGACTTTTGGGCCCCACTGTGTATGTTTCTGGTAGAGGGGATTGGATGCGCTTCTGTTTGGCAGCTGCCTCTTCATGTCTAAAGCTGATAAAACAGACACATTTTCCCCCTTTGGACATGTTTGATATGTCTCTCTATCCATCTCTTTATAAGGTATGCTCATGGTCCAGTGCCACTTCAATCCCAACAGTATACAACTAGCCAGGAGATCATCAACTCTGTCAACTGCATCCGCCATGAGATGGCCAATTACAAACCCAACCTCACTCAGGTTAGATAATTCACTGTCTCTAAAATCTAATAATAGAGGAAAATCGAACCTGAAAATGTGATTTAAGTTCATTTATTTATGATTGTGATATTTTCTTCTGATTTTAAGAAATTATCGACAATTTAAGTTTCGCTGTAAAGTTACGAATATGTTAACTGTTATGAACGAGTTCACATCAGTTTAACTCCCTGCAGGTGTTGTCCAGCACAGCAGCGAGTTCTGCCATTGCTGCACTCTCTCCAGGTGGCGTCCTCATGCAGGCAGGAACGCAGCAAGCCATAAATCGTAAGTGATCATTGAATAACATAAATATTACTGTGAAAGTTGGTGACCAGTGAGAGCCTGAAGCACTTCTGACATGTGTGAGGCAGCTGAACTGCTGCCGAGCAACACGTTGGACTTGAAGTTGTCCGTGCTGCTGTCTATCGTCGTGATGGAAGTAGGAATTATTTATGGGAAAAAAGACTCATTTTATCAATTTACTCTCATATTTCAGAATTTTCCACTGAACCATTGATTTGATGTTGTGTTCACCCGAATCTTGTAAATGTCATATCTGAGAGCTTTATCTGAATATTTGTCTTGTTTTCATTCTTTTTCAGAGATGATACCCACTGATGTTCAAGGAGAGTTGAAGCATCTCTACGTAGCTGCTGCAGAGCTATTGAGACACTTCTGGTCCTGTTTTCCTGTAAACACTCCATTTTTGGAAGAGAAGGTGACAGATATTTAACCTTATTCGAAGGAAGGAGAATTTATATAGTCAAAATGGGTTGTATATAATTAATTAATTGTAGATACTAAACATATATATAAATACATTTTTCATTGTTGTGTTCTTTCACAAAGGTAATGAAAATGAAGACAAACTTGGAGAGATTTCAGATGACCAAGCTTCGACCTTTTCAGGAGAAGATTCAGCGCCAGTACTTAAGTACAAATGTGAGTCTCTTAGGCATTATTGTTTACACAGTGGGTTTTACCAGGTAGCACTTCCCAGATATTACATCTCTTAAATGTTCCCTCAGCTCACAGGGCACTTGGAGGAGATGCTGCAGACTGCCTACAACAAGTTCCACGCCTGGCAAACCCGTCGGATGATGAGGAAAACCTGAGGTCTGATGGCTTGTCAACAAAGAGGACCAGAAAGTCATTAAAGTGTACGGACATGTGACCTGTGAAGGTCCTGCAGACTGCTGTGAAGAGGGCACAGCCTGATGGGACACAGTCCACTGGGACTTAATGAGGGGATGTAGATGGACGCTGCCACATCCTCAGATGCTCAACAGACTAGTTGCCTCTCAGTCACAAAAAAAAACTGTAATTAGTTACCTTCTCCTTAGTTTGTTTCCTCAGTGTTTGAGAGACTGATGGTTGAACAGGACTTTTAAAATGGTGTAACATGACCAAACTGCAGATGGAAATCGTTTAAAAAAAGGCTCTCAGGAAAACAAGCTGAGGTGTGAGATGCAAGCGGAAGACTGCCAACAGAGACGGAGAGGAGAGCTTGGACATGACGAGGAGGATAACGCCGGCTCGCTTCGTGGAGGAAAATCTGAAGCGAAAAACAGGGGGAAGTGAATATAGCAATACTGTAAAGACGTTTCACACTTGAGTGCATTAATGTGTGTAAGTGAACTCACACTGTCACTGGTTTGTAATGTCTGCACCTTCTGTCTGCACTGGAGACAAAAATGTAAGTGAATTAAAGTGAAGCTTTTGTTCATGTCCACATGTCTGATCAAACTGCAATATTTCATCAAGCCTGCGCACCTCCACTTATTCATGTTTCAGGTCATTTGTCCCTGTTTTTATAAGACGGATTGTTTTTGATACCATGTTACATTATAAAATACAGCATATGGAGCTGTGTATTGTTGGCTTCCTACATTAAGTTAGTTTTCTTAAGACTAATCTGAGCATCCAGTGCAGCCACTGGGAAAAGCTACAACATTTTCACAACTAATTAGAAAATGTGTACATGTGTGTATATATATATATATATATATATATATATATATATATATTTACAAACATGCAGATATGTGAACAACACAAAACATTCAGCTTAAGTGACAGTACAAATAAATCAACAAGTCACCTGGATAAATGAGTATTAATTAGGATAAAATGTATTGTCTCAAAAGATTAATGTAAATACAAAGGAGGGGGGAAAGGAAAGTGTTTTTTATTGCTCATAAGAAATATAGTTTTGATACTTTTTCAGTGTTTGTAAGATACAAATATTATATATATATCTGAATTCACAAAGAAATCCTGTGAAATATGAGGGTTTTTTTTTTGCCAGTTTGCATTTATGGATGGGAAATGTTTTCACCACACAGAATCACCAAGTTTATAAGGATTTTCAACTGTGAAATATATAATAAAATGTTTTAAAGTCAAATGTCACTCAAAGATTAGATTTAAACAATATATACCATAAGTAAGAGTCTAATAAGTGATCGCGTGGCCACAGTGGTAAACTCAGTGTGTAGTAGCAGAGTTGGTGTGTTTACGCCTCCAGGAAGTGAGGAGATGTCCTCACAGCAGCGGAGAGAGGAGCCGTGACAGGTCGACTCTCTGCCGCCACAGAGGCGTGACACCCACCGCCGACTTCTTCCAACAACACCACCCAAACTAAACTTAACCCGGGACGTGGCACGCTGTTGTGCTGCGGGTTTACATGAGATAAACAGGCCGGAGTGTCACTTTCACCACCAGGTGAGTTCCTGTCTGTCGGAGCTAGCATGCTGGTAGCTTAAGTGTCACCGCTAATATCACGACACCGGAGCGAGAAGTCGTTGAACCTGATCGTTAAACATTTATTTAACCTCAGACATGTTTATTTCAGCAGTTTTGAGCTAATTCATTAGGTTTTTTTATTAGCTTGAGCTGTTCCCGGTAGTTTTGACAGAAACGTTAGCATCAGTGTCAGCAGACTGGTCTCGTGATGCAGGGAGTCGGTCCATCCCGCTGCCGCAGCCCCGCGGCGCTGCTGTGCTGGGGTGAGTTTACCCGGTCACACCGACGTGACTGGAGCAGTAGCTTTAATGCTAGCTAAGCCGAATTGTAAATGAGCCGCAAGGCTAACTAACAGTGTAAACGGTTTATATGTCGCTCCACGAAAACGACGGATGTTTGTACAGTAATGGTTGTTTACGATGTCTGGTAAAGGGGCCCTGGTGTCATCACATCCACACAGTGCCACTGCTGAGCTCATCCAACATCTGGGGTACTTGGGTATTTCCAGCTCATTCCACCTCACACTTTATCACCTCACACGTCAGATGAGACGTCTCTGCTGCAGTTACTCAACTAATCAACATTGTACCTTCAGACATTAAGCTTACAACTTGATTTAATATCAGTCTTTAAAACAACACTATGCACGTTGTTCAAATCACTTACAACCTCCACCAACAGTTCATGGTATTTAGTATCGCTGCAACGATTCATCGATCTACAAAATTGATGATTTTGTAACGTTTTATGTAAAATGACAGCTGCATATATGGAGGGTTGATAGCTGTTTGCTGTGTCTAGCTCCAGAAATATGAGGATTTGATGTTTTTCTTTGTCACACACTTGTAATGTGAAAGTACATTTACATTTTGAATTGGTGACCAGACAATACAAGACATCTGAGGCTATCACATTGATCAGTGGGAATTTATTATTGGCCAACATGTCTGTGAAAGGTTCATATAAACTGAATTTATTGGCCAACTGATTAATCGATCGGGCTCTAAAATATTTGGCAGGTTAATTGCTGATAAGAGTCATTGTTAATTGCAGCTGTAAACACAAGTGAAAATACTCCATGGACTTGTGCAACTGAGTTCTGCATTAAAGGCCTCCACTTTATAGTATCTGTAAAGTTATGTAGAATGCGTTGTTGTTGCAGCAGAGTGAACAAATAAAAGGTCAGAGGTCAGAGTTGACTGTTTCTTCTCACCTTCTTCTGAGGTTCTTATGTCAACTACATTATTGAGAAGCAAGTATCTACCAGCATTTATGTTCTAGTAGTTTTTCTGGCATTCCCAATGAAATACCTTCAGTATATGGTTGATCTGCATCTGTAGTTTTGCTTCTGCTTCGTATGTAAAACCATAACACAACCCAATAAAGTGACATCAAACTACAGTGTGTTGTGTTGTATTTTGAGCTCAGTGTTGTTCTTTGGCCCTACCAAAGCAGTGACAATAATAACTGACAGCTCCAGGAACAGAGACATTTTCACAAGAGATGATTATATTTTTTTCATTAAATCCTTGGCCTAAAGCAGAATCTTTTGAATTAAATAATTAATTTAGCAACAATGGTTCCTTTCTCGTGTTGATCATAACTAAACATTAGTCAATTTTGCTAAATGACAACAGATCCAGTAAGTGAGGTTTGCTTTAACACCCACGAGTTATACATGAATTAAAGTGTGTTGAGGAGGCTACAATGTAAGTGTGTGAGAGCTGTGGTATGCAGGGTAGTCACTCTTGAAGTCACACACTTTTTTTTAATTGTCTCCTGACCGTCTTATTCTCTCTCAGTGGTGGAGGATCACCAGTGAAGATGTCTCTGATACCAGTCATTCCAGAGAACCACGGTCAGGTGCTGGCAGAGTTTGACTGTCTCGATCCACTTCTGTCTGCGCTACGTTTAGACTCCGGCAGGCTCAAGGTAGGTTTCACCATCATGCCTCTGAATCAGTCCTATTTCATAAAATACTGTAGTCAATAAAAACCATAGACTGTAAATAAAGATGGACGACATCACAGTGAAGCCAAAATGTCTTGATCGCCCCCTAGTTGCTGACTGCAGTATAAGTCACAGACCTTGCATCCTCCATGCTAGTGGATTGGACATTGACCAAATAAAAAGTCAAAGTACTCATCAAAGTATGTCTCAGTCATTTTCGGTAGTTATTATCACTCTGTTTGTCCAAGTTTTTACAGTAAGTTTAAATTGATGATGTTTTTAGAGAAATGGGATGAGTGCATGTATCTACGGCATCTCCGTACCACAACACCACCACCACCACCCAGTGGAAGGAAGCGAAGACATTTATTTACTTTATTTACAGTTGAGGTTTAAAAAATAAAACACTGTTTATCTAACATATCTCCAGATAAAGTCACTCGATATGATTCTGTTGTGTTACAGTGTACTTGTCTGGCTGTGTCGAGGAAGTGGTTGGCATTAGGAACATCAGCAGGAGGGTTGCATCTGATTCAGAAGGAGGGTTGGAAACAAAGGATCATCCTCTCTCACAAGGTAATAAGTGACCTGAGTACCTATTGTACAGATACAGAGCTTACCATTGTTCTGCTGTTAACTAATACAGCTGCACTTTGTGGGGAATGCAGTCAGTTTTATAATTGTGTGCTTTTCAGGAGGGATCCATCTCTCAGGTGGCGTGTTGCCCTCACGATGAAGATTTCATTGCAGTTGCAACAAGGTCTGTCGAACAAAATCCCTTGTTGTCATCTTCCTCTTCTATGCTCATATGTCACATAGAGTATCTCTGTGTTAGTTGTGCTGCCCGTATGGTTCTTAATGTGTGCAGTGTATTTTCTCTGGTCCAGTCAGGGTCTGGTGGTGGTGTGGGAGCTGCAGCTGGAGAGGCGAGGTCGACCAGAAAGAGTCAGTGTGTCCTGGGAGCACAGAGGTCAGGCCATCACTGCACTCTGCTGGGACACAAGCGCACTCAGAGTTTTTGTTGGGGACTCGGGAGGCAAGGTGTCCTTTCTGCGTGCAGGATCCTCCAAGCTGAGAAAGGTATTGGAGGCTGATTCACAGTTAAAGTTGTCTTGTTTCCTCAATACTAATGTATGGAGAGCAAATGTGACTTTTAAAATGATTCTGATTTGTTCAAAACACAATTAAATCAGCGGGCCTTAATTTAAGCCAGGTGACAGATGTCCTCCCTGCCTCACCTAATTTCTCATGGTTTTGTGCTTTCAGTCAGCAATCAGAGAGGCCTCCAAGCAGCTGACTAAGGATCTAAAAGTAGAGATTATTGATTCTTACTTGGCGTGTACATCAAAGTGAAGTTGTAACACTAAAAGTACTCTGAGAGGAAGAGAGGGACAATAGATAAGACATTTGACTGGCTACAAGAAACCTTTTGATGGTCAAATATCTGTAGCATTTAGTTCTGACTGATTGTCTGCTCACTCTGTAAACTTGCTTGTCACATTCAGGACAATAGTCTCAGACCTTGACACTGTGTTGTACATTTGCATTTTTCTTCTTTGTGATGTTTATTTTAATAAAAAACTGAAATACACCTCCTTTAATGAAAAATAAGAACTTATGGTTGGACAGTGGTCAGTGGTTGGCAGGTATGTAGTAAGTATGAGCTTTTGCAATAATAGTTAAAAGCAGCTTAAACAACTAGGTTGTGTCCTAGCAATAGTAGTAAAGTGTAGCTGAGAGATAAAAAATCCTACTAGAATTGTACTTTGGTTTATATTCTTGTTTTACACATTTCTGTGGTCCAGCAAAATTAAACATTGTCCCTCCTGCCTGCTGTGCCTCAGTCCTGTATAATTCAAATTTTTTTAGATTTTCATATCAAAGACTTAAGTGATTTTTTTCTCTGTGTCCAGGGGTCGGGGTTTGTTATCTTCCCTGTTCAGACCGTCACCACCGTCGACTCCAGAGTGGTTCAGCTTGGGTACCAAGATGGCCGCCTGCTTGTGTCTTCCCTCAGTCGCTGCTACCTCTGCGACACAGAGAGGTGAGAAACAATGTTTGCATCTTTAATGTGACTTTGATACTTAATAGAGAGAGACTCTCAGAGGGCTAATGCCCCCATACAGGTAAATATTGTCCCTGTTTAAACATATTGTGGATCCGTATTCCTATCGTAGATTTATTAGTTTTGTGATGTTTTATTAAGGATTCTTGATCATTTTATGAAACACTGATTTTGACATTCATTTCTTTACATTCAAAACTAAGCTGATTCTCTGATCATGTAATTTATGGAATCACCAGGATGAGCAGGTACAGAAGTTTGATAAAAGGAAAATCTTTATTATTTTAACAAATTTTCTTTCAAATATGAATGCATCTATATCTCCATTAATTGGGGTAATTACTGACTGAAGAAAATGATGATTGAATTGGGCTCTCAAAGCATATCAAAGGATCATTTTGCTCACTGATGAAAATCTGCTTTCTTTATGTTTGACGTTTCTCACTGGTTGTTTTTCCGTCTTGACCTGTTGTCAGGGAGAAGTTCTGGCGTGTGGGAAACAAGGAGCGTGATGGGGAGTATGGAGCTTGTTTTTTCCCCCAGAATAAGGGATTATTAGTTGGTCAGCCACCCCTGCTCTACTGCGCTCGGCCAGGCTCTCGAATATGGGAAGCAAGTTTTCACGGCGAGGTTCTGAGCACCCATCAGTTCAAACAGCCACTGGCCTGCCCCCCTCTACCTCTCATCACTTACAGGTACTGATTCTTCCTGCTTTTGTGCTGTCGTCTGTAAAATAGCAAACTTCTTACTTGTCCTCTTCAACTTGTTTCCCGCAGAAATGAGCCACATTACAATCCAGTGCAGAAGAGCCCCCAGTCGATTGCTTTTCCTAAACTGCTTTATTTGGGGTAAAGTATCTTATCCTTTATATATTTCATCACCTCCCTTCTAAGACTTATCAGTCATTTTTGTATCATAACTTATTGAACACAATAAGTACTCAATATGTACTCAAATGATATCAGTTAAAACATACCTGTTACTTCTTCTACTTGTTTAGAGATCAAAATCTACTGACCTGGACCGATTCAGCTATTTATATCTTCACACCTCAGAATGGACAAGTGCTTCTGTGGACTGAAGTCAAAGGTGCGTTTGCTGCTTTGACTCTTAAATTTATAATTGTATTGTTTGTGCTGCACCCTGTTGTGATCGTCATTATTATTTGAATGATCATTTTAGCAATGATATATATTCATTTCTTTCTTTCTGTTTGTATGTTGTTTTTTTTTAAACTGATTGAAACCTGTTTTCTGGTTCTGTAGACCTGATTGATATCGCAGTGTACCGCAGCGAGCTCTTTTGTCTCCATGGCAGCGGGCGTCTGTCCCACCTCTCCCTGTTGTCTGCAGAGCGCTGTGTCGAGCGTCTGCTGCGTAGGGAGTCCTGGACGCTGGCTGCTGCTGTCTGCTGTATGTTTCAGCACGCAATCACTACCAGCAAGGTAAGATGGCTGCTACTGCCATGCTGCCTGACCTCGTCTCTGTGCACAGTGGAATTTACAGTCTAGTCTTCTCTCAGCTAAGCTGTTCTTTTGAATTGATAACTTTCTGTTTACTAAGAATAATGAGATCATAGCTCACCATCAGTGGCCAAACATATGACCACTGCCATTGACTAAGGAACGCTATTACACTTTTGTAACATCGGTAACAAGGTGTTATCTCCATGGTTAACATTATAATCTTCTTTACACAGAATTAACAACTTTACAGGCCATAGTAGTTTTTATTTAAAGTTTCAAAATGTATAGTGAACACCATTGAGTCTGGGTTTGTGCAGATGGTGAAAGACAAATGTGGAAAAAATTAAGTTTTCGTATAACAGGCTTTTATTAAAACATTTTAAAAACTTGCATGGTACGATCTGGATCAAATTACAAATTCTCATTTTTGTCATCAACATCTGTTCACAATTCATTGGGAAATCAGTGAAAATATCTCTCATAAAGTTTATGGAAGTGAAAAAACATTTGTTGGGTTCACATCTGAATTTCATGGGTTATTTTTTGTCCCATCCCTCCACCAAGTTTCATGAACATACATTCAGTAGTTTTCACGTAGTAATGCTTACAAACAAACACATTTTGTGAATGTAACTCCTTGGCAAAGGGAGAAAGCAGCATCTTAACCACATTTATTTAAATCAGAGTAAAGGTTCATGTGTGTCTTCATCACTTGTGTTGAACTTCAGCGTTGGGCGGACTCATAAAGTAAAGACGTAACTTTTAAAACAGGCCAGGAAATCCATTCCCATCGACCGCCTTGAACATCTCAGGGCCCAGCTGAATGCCACCACTCACCCGGAGCTTAGCAGCCAGCTGGAAGAAGTCATCACAAAGCTGGAGCCTCTGGACTCTGCCTCCAGCAGCCGCAGAAGCAGCATCTCCTCACATGTGAGTTCAACTGATGCAGAAGCAGAGTGCTCATGTGAACAAGCATATATCCATTCTATAAAGTTTTTATTCGTATTGGTGTATTTTTACTGAAGAATGCTGCTCCTGCTAATCTAGATACACATGTAACGGTGAGTGTACTAATATGAGAAATATCACTATCCAGGAGAGCTTCAACGTTCTCGACTGTGGAATCTATCGTGTGATCAGCCGCAGAGGAAGTCAGTCAGACGAGGAGACGAGCTCACTCATCAATCATTCCATGTCGGAGGAGGAGAGACTCAAAGAGTTCAGCTTTGTCCAGGAAGACGATCAAGTGGATCAAGGTGAAAGGGCAGATGTTGCTCTTCAACATAAAAAAAAGCTGATGACATAAAAACTACTTCTCTCCCAAAACATACAAAATTGTTATTCAAAAATGATGTTAATTTTAAATTTGTTTTTGTCAATGCTGCCCATAGTTTCTAAGTGTTAAAATGATACATTTTTCTTCTACTACTAATACAATCATAATTTTTACTTGCAATATATTATTTACCAGATTGAATAAGTTTGAATAAACCAATGCTCATTTATACTTTATGTGTACACTTGCTTAGTAAGACATTACACATACGCAACATATATAAACTTATATGACAGTTTGACAATTTAATAATGGTGGTCATCTATATAACATCCATTTTGTGTTATATTATCCCATATAAATGCCTCTTATTTCCTTTACTTATGTCAGATTTTTTTTTTTTCTTCCACCTTTTTGCTATTAAATCTGTGTTTTTCATTTGATTTGAACCAAACATAAAATCATATAATCAATTCTCTAGTTTTCTGTAAGAGCTGAAAGATCTCTGATGACTGACATTCCCTGTGAATATATTCTTCACTCTGCCCGATTGGTAATTCTGAGTTTCTTGTCTGTCATATTTATCACACATATATCACCATTTTGGTTTTGCATTTTTTGCATCGTGCAGCATTTGAGTTACATTCGCTCGCCAGTAGTGTCTGGCAACTTTACACCATCCACTTCTGCATTTCCCACTCTCCCTGTCATCATTCCCCTCCAGTGCTCCATCCATCTGTGTTTTTCCTCTGGCTCTTGCACCCGTCTTTATTCAGATCCACAGAGTGGCGAGCGCCTGGAGGCTGAACGATCTGACCAAGGCATGCAGTTCCATCTCCCCCTCTCATTCCGCCCCAAACCACCTCGCATTGCACTGCAGGCCGTTAAAGACAGGTGAACATCCAGAAACAGACAAGCTTTAAATGGCTTTAAACAGAAGAATGTTGCATGACACATGTCGTTTTTAAATTAGATTTAAACTCTGATTATATTATTTGTTGTTGTACTTTTTCCTTTTCTTCTGAATTGAAACTCCCACAACATCCTACCATTAAAGTTCAGCTGTGCCGTTAGAAGGCTCACTTCCTCTTTCCATCGAACACCCAAGTCTTGTTTTTCAAACTCACATTGTTCATCTGTGTAGGCACATGTGGCATGTTTCATTTGCCATCACTATGAAGAGATTCATGTTTCGTAGCTCTCTTTGACTTGAATTTTCTTTCCCACAGTGTTTCTAGTTTTGTCAAGAAGACGACAGAGAAGATCAACACCCTCCAGATGAACTCTGAACTCTGGCAGCGACCTGAGTTCAGAGAGGGAGGACAGTCTGATGTGTCCGCCACTGCAGCTCCATACTCAGAAGAAATGGAAAATGAGTAAGTGCAGATAACCGATGTTTCTGTTGTTGCTATATTCATAAAAAAAACACACACAAAAACCTTGGCTTCAAGGCAAATTTTACCTCCCTTTACATTTTTTGTGAATAGACAAGAGTTTTATTTGTCCTCTCAGACCTGATGATGAAATGCCTAACACAGAGACTGACATGCAAGAACTTAGATCAGCAACAGAGCGAACTATGTAAGTACTGCACAACATTTTGTTATAATTCCCACTGCAGGATTTCACGACTTTTTTTTCACCTGCACTCTGGTACTCAAATGTTACAAATATTTTCCAAACATCAGCTCCCAGATCCAAGATCCCTTGGTGCTGCTAGATTCAGTCTGCCTGGTTGAAACTCTGCTGGAGTGGCTGCAGGTGCTGGAGCGAATACTCGGACCTGCAGAACCTGGGTCGTCTGCTGTCAGTGATTCAAATACAGATGGAGCAGGACAGGAGAGATGGGAAAGGGATTATCTGAATTCTGAGGAGTCGTGCTGCTCTTTAGGAGAAGCACCAGATTGTGTCACAGAGGAGAAGAATGAGGAATCACCAGAGCTCAGAGAGCGGGAGTACCAGTTTGCCTCCACTGAGAAAGTGTCTGAGGTTTCTAACCTTTCAGAGCCTGTGCGTGTGGTGTCCCCCAACTCTGTACCGCCTGATCTCCTGGTTAATCTCACTCAGCTGGCCACATTATACACAGAGCTGAGCTGCTTTAGAAATCAGGAGAATGAGCGAGAACCGGGATGCACAACGTTCCTGCGCCGTTACTTCTTTCTGCTGGATCAAGAGCGCATCAGAAGAATGTGTCTGTTATGTTACCATGAGCGGCCGGAGGTGCAGAGCTCCTTCACTGAGGCCATGTTAGGTCAGAAACTTCTCCTTATATCACTTGATCATACCCTGCTCTCTTTTCATGATACTGATAGACAGGTTTTGCTAATTTAAGCTTTAAAGCTCAGTAAAAACCATAAATTAGCTAGGCCCAAGCATCTGTGATATTGTTAATCTTTAGTGATTTTGAAAATCAACCTTTTGTCTTTCTGTAGACCTTACTCAGTCTTGTAAAGTGGTGGAGGTTATTCAGAAAGGTGATTTACTGCGATCACTGCGCAGTCTAAGAGAGCTGCAGCCCTGGAGCGCACCGGTTCTCCTCGTTCACCTGCACAGGTCAGTACCTGCACTTTTGTCATTGACACATGATCTTTAAATTGCGATGGACCAAGTGAAGTCAGTTTCCTCTTTTACTCTCCAGGTTATATAAGAAGCACGGGGAGGCGGCTGTACGATCATTTTCTCAGTTCTACCCTACAATAACTCCTGCTGACGTAATGACAATGGGTCAGCAAAGCCACTTCCTGGCCTACCTGGATAATCTGGTCCAATCACGTACTGAGGAGCACAGGTAGATCTTTCAATCAACTTTTCTGTCAAACAAAAACACAGACATTAAATTGAATTGTTGACTCTTACTTTCATTTCTTTCTTAAGGTTGTCGTTTTTGCAGTCCCTTCTTGAACCAGAATCACTAAGGCAGGATTGGCTTGAACTTGCACTTACCCATGATGCACCTCAACACTGTGATACCCTAACTCCTGATGGACAGCCCAGGTCTGGTTCTGTTATTGTGTGAAAATGCTAAATAATATTCTTGTTTCTTTAAATATAGTTTTAACTGATCTTTGCAGGTGTCAAAATTAAATGAATAATATTTTACTCAGTTAACTCATTTCACTCAAAGGTCTGGTAAGTTAATTTCACAATTCTAAAACCAGATATTAGAAAAATAATAAAGACCTATGTATCTGAACAGATCTGAACTAATCTACTTTCGTGCTTTCACTTCTGGATTCTATTGATTCACAACACAATAACATACTGAAGTGAAAGTAAAGAATAACTAACTGAACCACATGACCTCTGTTGCAGGTGGCATTCACATTGTTTCAGCTGGGGTTACGGACGCCTCCTGTCTCTGCTGATTCGCCTTCCTGCAGACCTGTCCTCAAAGCAGAAGATGGCAGAGACATGCCGCAGTCATGGGTACTTTGAATTTTCTCAGCATATAAAGAACTAGTGATCTTTTTTAGTAAGTTTGCATTGTTGCATTCAACATTTTGTCTAATATGCCCATGTACAGGTACTGGACGGGCTACCTCTACCTCTGCTGTGAGCTGCAGCGTCGCACAGAAGCGTTCTCCACTATCTGTCAGCTGGATGACATCAGCCTGCTGGAGGAACCCGAGGGTAAAACTTACTTGTTTTAAAGCTTCTCTGTTAAACCCTCTCTAAGTGCAGGAGAAGGTTTGGACTGAAGGTAGCAGACTAATCTCTGTACTGGCTCTCTTATTTTCCAGGCGTTGAGCCGCAGACGTTGGACGAGTGGAAGCTCTTGATCCGGTTGTCTCAGCAGTGCAGAAGCGCTGCAGACTCAGAGCAGGTCGCAGGTATGAACGGGAACAGTTGGTCCAATGGCTCGGCAGACTGCGGAGGAAAGACCAGCCTGGAGAACCTGACCCTGATGCTGGCTCAGAAGGCTGGACCTGACCGAGCTCTGACTGTCCTGGAGGAATGTGGTGTGCAGCTTGTCCTGTCCCCTCAATCCAAACTGGTCTGTGAGCTGCTGAGGGTCACGGAGAAGAGGCAGAGGTCAGATCTATAATGATTTCTTTCAGGCATGTATTTAAAAAGCAGACAACTAAAAATAAACCAAACATAAATGCATAAACCTTCATGAGGCATGAATGAATATTCTTGGAATTGTCTGATGTATGTCTATCTTTCCAAGTCTAGAAATGATACCCTTAATACAAACAGCATGAAAACAGATGACTTTGATTAAACAGACAAAGCAGAGGAAGGGGACCTTTCCCCACATTTATAATAAAAAACAAAATAATTAAACATTAATATTAAAGGAAAACGTTAATGCATCAACTTTTAACATATGTTTTTTATTAACAGGAGTAAAACAACTAGAATGTCACCTCCGCCAAGAGTCTCCTATGAAACCACATTTAAATTCAATAGATCTGTTTGGGTATTATTTGGGTCTGCACCATATTGCACATACTCATAAATATCAATGTGTCCTAAACACAATTTTTTTTAATCAAGATCCATGAATTATTATCTGAGAAATCAAAGAAAATGTCGAAAAAGCCCTCGCAATGTTAAAGAAATGGAAAAAAGAATCCTGGATCTGCTCCCTGATCCTGATTTGCACAAACACAGAGTTTCACCATGGTGGAAGTAATAACATTTTTGCACAGTTTCTGTGGCACAGAAGTGTGACAGTTATTGTAGTGTTGAGTTTATAGATATGAATATAGTCAACATTAAAAGCTCATTGATTGTTTGCCATGGGAAGGGCCAAAACATTTTAAGAGTCTCTGAGACGACTGTAATCAATGAATACATTTTGTCTTGCTGATCATACGCTTCAGTTTCTTGTGATTTTCGTTTCAGGGCGATGATCCAGACCATGCTGGAGCGCTGCGATCGCTTCCTGTGGTCTCAGCATGCCTGACTCTAGAGCTTTGGAGCGTGGACAGTGGCTTCACTAAGCCAAACATTATAACTAACTCTGCATGTAAGTCTCCCCACTAACTGCTGCTTAATGTATGCACTGTGATATTTGCCAATTTGTTCTAACTTAATTTAGCTGAATGTACTCGCAGCCAAAAGCAGTCTTATCTTTTTAACATCTTTATCAATATTTGGATGAATGTACAAGAAATCATCAAATCCCTGTTTCTTTAATGATTCGGATTAATAACTGTACAGGTGTTTTCATGTCCTGCTGTGACAAAAAAAACTGTAAATAATTCAATGTTCTAACCAAGTTATTTAATGTGAATAAAAGTTTCTGGATGAAACATTTTTTGTTTTTTATTATTACAGTCCCTTTGAATTCTGCACCAAATCCATACTGAACTGTTGATTTCCTGAATTCACATTATCTCAGCTTTACACTGGTAGAAGTTTGTTGCTGCTTTTGTTACTAGACTAGGCTGAAGAAACCCTACCCCTGTATGGAGCCACAGTGAACACCACTACATCTGGCTTTGGTCCATCTCATAAATGGGCCTGATTTTATTTCATCAAGTTCCAATAATTGGTTGAGGAATCAGTGTCAAAGAAAAAAAAAAAGATTTATGTAAAAAAAAAAAGTCCTGGATCTGTCTCTCTATTCAGATCTGCACCAAAATGTTATGTCTTTCTATTTCTTGGCTGATGTTCCATCCTTCCGTTCAGTAGTTACTGTGTAATCCTGCGGACAAACAAACGTCTGTGACTAATGTGAAGCTACTTCCCTACATGCATAATTTGCAAAAAATTAGATTATGCAACTAACATGACCTGAAAACCTTTAGGATCGAGTGAGAGATGTTTTTGAAAGTGAGTCTAGTGAAATGACCCATTTTAAGTATTTCATTTGATGGTTTCAGGTTCAACAAGACATTTTTTGAGAACAAAAGATTTCTACAGTTCAGATCTTGAACATCAGCAGCAGAGCAGAAGATGGGTACTGAGGGTCAGCAGAGATAATACTAATACCAACTTAATGAAATGGGACCGATGACTCACTTGATGCTATCACACACCTGGAGCATCAAAGGGAGAAGAGAGGGCAGAGGGTCGTCCTGTTGATTCACGTCTGAGTTTTAAAGGCTCATTCTGGAGACATGCTTCAAGAGTCGCAAATTAACTGAGACTTTCCTGTCTGAGCCTTTATTATTTTCAATCTCATTCCTTCTTGTTTATCATTTCCCAGAATCCTCGGTTCCTCGGCCACAGATTGAACTGGTATGAGGTCACAGACACACTTGTAATGAATCCCCTTTAATGTGTTATTTATTATATTATATTCAATTTGGCTGAAGCAACATGTCTCTTCAGTCTGCTCCTGCTCTGGTACAGAGCACATTTGGATGTTGTCCACTGCTGCGGTCCTCCTGGAGGGATCCTTAGAAGTGTTTGATTTATTTGAAATGATCCAGATATGACAGGAGGTTTTCATCGTGGGTGAGAGGACAGAAATAAATTTGATTTGAGAAGTTATTAGGCCGAAGCAGCGAGTCCAGTGTTTGATGTTGCGTTTCTGTCACCATGAAGACAGATAAGGGGATTCTGCACATACCTGTTGGCCCTGGTGCCAGTGTATAAATGGCAACTCAACACTCGGAGGCAAATGCACACTGACACACACACCTGGTGGCTCTCAAGATGAGTCACAGTCAGAACAGCTGTGAGATACTATGAGCATGGTTAGATGTGTGCACCTGAAGTAAATCCTCTTTGCACGGACTGAACTGTTTCAAATGGATAAAGCACTCATGGTGAGTTTCTCTTTGCTTTTTTATTACTGAATGGACTAAAGAACCAGATAAGTTGAGACATGTCAGATGTGTCCTCTGGTTTCAGGTGTCCCTCTTTTTACTTGGACTGGTCCTCCTCTCCTTCCCTGGGCATGCTTCACTGAGCCGAGCGTTTGAAAACACCTCAGGTAGGATTTCTTTCCGGTTATGACTTTAAAGGGCATTTACTGAGGAGTTTTTAAAAGTGCATCAATGTTCTCCTCTGTGGTGAACTCAGGGAATGTGTATCTGGGGTCTGCGTTTGTGAAGGAGGCGCTTCAGAGGGCGACGGAGCTGACTGATGCTGCTTACACTCGAACAAGTGAAAGGTAAAACATCCCGGGTCTCTATAGAAACATTTCAGACCAAGCTGTTGCAACTTAAAATAAATCTCTTGACTTTCCCAGGGGGAAGAAGTCCCTGTCTGACGGCACTCTGAGACCCAGTGACCTGCTGGCTCAGTTCAAACACACTGAAGCCAGAACCAGGACTCAAATCCGGGCTGCAGAGCTGCTGGACAACACGGTGGAGCTGATCAGAGAGATGGTCTACACTCACACTATGGTGCAGCCCAGCTCTCATGGTACTGATCAGCAGCACTACACATGTATTTTTTTTAAACTCGATAAGATAGATGATATAAGAAGAGACACCAGCACAAAGAAAGTAGCGAGGGGGAAAAATCTAAGTACAAATTAAAATACAAATATTATTAAAAATAGAATTATACGATAGAAATAGAAATAGTACATACAAGGCTGTTTTTTTAATGTGCAATATACATATATGGACACAGTTAACTACTGTTAGTTACAGTGAAGTTGTGCAAATTCTTTGTAATAAACATTATACAGTTTTTTAGAGGATACAGATGAATGTCTGTTTTAATTGTACTGACTGTGTGTTTTTTACACAATAGATCCAGGTTCAAAATAAAGAGGGTTCACACTGTAGCTGTGGTCACGGAAACAAAACACCTGCATGTCGGGAGCATGTCACTCTTATAAAAACTTTTGAAGCTGAGCAAAGTCTTTTTTTATATAACAAAAGCATTTTAATTTCTCATTTTGAACTGGTTTTAATGGATGTTTTTTGTTTGTAATATTATATTATTAATATATTTGTCTTGTTTTGTTCTGTTGTTTTATTCCTGCGTATTGCATAAAGCACTTTGTAAACCTTGAATAAATATAGAAATTATTATAATATTTATCAATAATAATAATATAAGAAGAGGTTTTCTGACCTAAGACAAGACCAAATGATCTGATAAACCACCAATAGCAAGTTTGAGGATATGATTATTATTTAATATATTATACGTTACGTACGTAAGTTATTATTTGTGTCATTAGTTGTGTTATTAACTGTGTTTTCCAGAAGAGCTGCTGAGTGACAAAGATGTTGAGGATCTGCTGCAGGTGACCGGCTGCTCCACTGAGCTGCAGAGACCCAGCTGCCAGAGCGACTGTGTGTCTGAGCGCTACAGATCCATCACAGGAGAGTGCAACAACAGGTCAGACCTGACTCACACATACACAAGACAAGCATGTACTATTCCAGCAGTGGTGTTCTGAACAGACTAGATATGTCTGTCATGTCCTGAACAGAGATCATCCCAGATGGGGTGCTGCAAACATCCCATATTCCCGCTGGCTGCCTCCTGAGTATGAGGACACATGGGGGACGCCCAGAGGTTGGGACCCAGATCACACCTACCACAACGTCAGCCTGCCTCCAGTAAGAGTCCTGCAGCAGCACAGTGTCCTCCTCTGTCAGCTGCTGTACGTCCTCCATCACCCCCCTCACCATGTTTGTTGTTCAGGTGCGGCTGGTTTCTCAAGAGGTGCTGTTCACTCACAACGACAACATCTCCCTGGACTCCAGCCTGTCTCACCTGCTGGTGGAGTGGGGTCAGTGGATCGACCACGACGTGGTGCTGACGCCTCAGAGCCCCAGTACGGCTGCTTTCAGGACCGGAGCTGACTGCACACACACCTGCAGCCGGGACACGCCCTGCTTCCCCATACAGGTGCACACCAACTATCAGCTGATTCTCATTTGGAGAAACAGAAAGAAGTAAAGTGATTGTTTTATTAGAAAGTAATATGAAAGAATTAATATGATTTAAAACAAGAATAGACATTGTCAATGCATCCTTTCTTAAGTATGGTTGTATTATTGTTTATGTTCTGCATAATAAAATAATTTATTTAAACACCATTACAAAATACCTCACAAAGATGGAAAGATAAAAAAAAGATCAGAGTCAAAGAAAACCAATAAAATAATATAAAAGACAGCAACTGAAGTTTGAACTAAACCATGCAGAGCCTTAGAAGTCAAGACCAATCGTTTAAAATCAATTCTAAAACACAGCCTGCAAATTAAAAGAAGCTGAATTAGCAGATATGATCGTGTAAATGTGATTTTGTTCAAATAAAAATAAAGGATACAAAATAAAGATAACATAAAATAGGTAAACATACTAAAATACGATAAAAGTAAAAGTAGAGAGAAGTAGAAGAGACAATGAAACAATTGCAGGTGCAAAGTACAGATGTAAAATGATGAGTACCAAGAATTTAAAAAACTGCAAGTAATGTAGAAATAATTCAATGAACATATTTTACTACATTACTATGAAAAAACATATATTCATTGATAATATAAATAAATAAAACTTCTTTTTTTTTTCAGATCCCTCTGTCTGATCGCCGTAATGGCGTCCAGAAATGTATGCCTTTCTTTCGATCTGCTCCCAGCTGCAGCGCAGGAGTCCTCCCTCATCGCCACAGAGAGCAGCTGAACGCCATCACCTCCTTTGTCGATGCCAGCATGGTGTACGGCAGCTCCACCAGTGTGGCGTCGTCTCTGAGGAACAACTCCTCTCCTCTGGGCTCCATGGCCCTCAACCCCCAGCACTCAGACCAGGGGCTGCCCTACATGCCCTTCCTGGCTCGACAGCAGGCGCACCTGGACCCCTGTGGTCCTCGGAACTCCACCGCCTCTGGGACGTCAGACAGATTCACGCACCGGGTGAACTCCACGTCCTGCTTTCAAGCTGGTGAGTAAATGTAGAGATTCATCTGTCCTCCAAAGGCTTCAGTGGAGACGCTGTTCATCATTCATGTCTCTCAGGTGATTCAAGAGCCAATGAGCATCTGGGAATGATCGCGCTGCACACGCTCTTTCTGAGAGAGCACAACCGGCTGGTCAAAGAGCTGCACCTGCTCAACCCTCACTGGAGCCCAGACACCCTGTATCAGGAGGCCCGCAAGATCATGGGAGCCATTCATCAGGTACAGTTTCAGCTAAATCCATTGACCATAAGAACTTCCAGCCCTCTGACCAGCCTCCTGGTTTTTCTTCCAGATCCTAACATGGGAGCACTACCTGCCACAGGTCCTGGGTGACATTACCATGTCCCGTCTGATGCCTCCTTATGAGGGTTATAATCCTGAAGTGGATCCCAGCATCGCAAACGTCTTTGCAGCTGCTGCATTTCGTTTTGCCCACGTCACGGTGCAGCCAGTAGTGAGCAGACTGGGGCCAGGATACACCACAAACTCCCAGCATCCCCCACTGCCTCTGCACCACTCTCTGTTTGCCTCTTGGAGGGTTGTGCAGGAAGGTAAAGAACGGAAATTGATTCATTGTGTTTAGATCCTGTGTGGTTTACTCAGCAGTTCTGTCTCCTGGTGTTTCAGGTGGTATCGACCCTGTGCTGCGTGGCCTGTTGTTGTCTCCAGCCAAACTGCAGACTCCAGGTCAGATGATGGTGGAGGAGCTGACTGAGAGGCTGTTTCAGGCACAGGGAGGGATGCCCCTGGACCTTGGGGCCCTCAACCTCCAGAGGGGCCGAGACCACGGCTTACCAGGTACCTTCTGTAATCTGCCGCACAGCAGAGAGTCGCTTCATACTGAACGTCCGCTGCTGGCTGTCAATGAGGACTGTTACAACAGATATACTATGTTTATCTTATCATCTATGTTCAAGAAAAGCTCAAATCAGTATTAATAAAGGATGGATTTACCTAGATTTGTTTAAACTGTACAAACTCAGTGGTGTTATAGATTTTATAAAAGAAACACAGTCATAGTAACTGTAAAATCATTTGATATATAAAACAAGAGAGTCATACCAGGTATGTAAAGATATTAACCCCCCGAATGAGTTTTCCCTCAAGAGTGACCACCGAAGGGATGTTCTACTCTTTGAGTTATAAAAATAGCATGACCTTGGTCTTATCGGCTTAAAAGTTTCAGTTTTATTTCACTATCAGAAGTCGACATTGTTTTAAAGATGGTGCTCCTTACATTTAAATGCAGTTCTCTCACTGTCTCACTTCTTGTACTAGTCCTTTAAACTCTTTGTCTCACTTGTTCTCCTCAGGATACGGCTCGTGGAGAAGCTCCTGCGGCCTTTCTGTCCCCGACTCTACTGCAGAGTTGGCTGAAATCCTGGGAAACTTCTCTTTGGCTCACAAACTCCAGCTCCTGTACGGGACGCCCCACAACGTCGACGTGTGGGTGGGCGCCATCTCCGAGCCCCCTCTGCCCGAAGGCCGAGTGGGGCCTCTCCTGGCCTGCCTGCTGGCCAGACAATTCAGAGCCCTGAGAGATGGAGACAGGTAATGCTGCTCATCATCTACTGATCAAACAACATGAGTTAACGCCATACACTAAAACAATCTGTCTTTGTCGTGTGAGGTTCTGGTGGGAGAAGGAGGGAGTGTTCACCAGCCCCCAGAGGAGACACCTCCATGCCGTCTCTCTGTCCCGCATCATTTGTGATAACAGCCACATCGCCCTCGTCCCTAAAGACCCGTTCTCACGCACTGAGAGTGCCGAGGATATGCTGGCCTGTTCCCACCCGCTCATCCCCCACCTCGATCTCAGTCCCTGGAAAGAACCAGACACAGGTGACGACACAGAAATACTTCGCTGGTGATATTCCACTTGTGCTATTTTTTCACTCTCTTCTCTCCCAGATCCCAGCTGTGGTCCGATACCCAGGATTCAATCTGGTTACTCCCTGCTCTGTGACTCAGTGATTCTGTATCAGTGTCACTCAGGCTTCAAGCTGCTGGGTCCTTCTTCTGTCAGCTGTGACACAAACAAGCACCAGTGGAGCCCTGCGCCTCCAACATGTCAAGGTACAATGACTAAACTGAGGCTGGTGACACGCCGACAGAAGAGATCACATTTTAAATCACCAATATAGTTTATGTGTCACACGTAACAAAACTGATGTTGATCTTGATGGTAATATTCCTTAATATAAAATACAAAACTTCAAAATGTTGATTATTCTAAAATTCACATGGAAACAATCACCTGGCTAGGTCCATGTAGTGTCTGTTCTGGAGCTTTCAGTTGTATCACATGATTTTCCTAAGTTTTCACGTATGTCATGTTTTTTTTTTCATTTAAGTGTAACACATGGCATTGGAAGCATTAGTTAAATCAACAGTCTCCACTGTTTTTATTGAAAGTCAAGAGGGAACATGTAGTCTTGGCTTTGATGCTCAAATTAAGAACCTGTTCATGAAGCACTCATAAAGAAAGGGGATGAGTGATAATGACAAAAAAAAGTTACATTTAAAAAGAAATTGTTAAATCTGTTTAGACAACAGCATTTTATGATACCAAAATATTTCAATATTATACAATTTTCATCAAATCAGTAATCGTGTTTCTTATTGATTTGTTTTTGACCAACACAGATATTAATGAGTGTGAAGAACAGATTTCTCCTTGTCCACAAAACTTGGAGTGTTTCAACAAACCAGGTTCCTTCATGTGCTCAGGTTGGTTCAGATGCTCCTTCAGTTTCTGCAGAGGTTTTGTGATAAACGTACCATCTTTAAAGAAGCACTTTTTTAACCTTTGTTTTGGAAATCATAATATAAGTAAATCTTAACTTACAACAACATATACAACATGTCAGAATCGGTCACTTCTGATACTGAACATTGCCGTGTGTGTGTGTGTGTGTGTGTGTGTGTGTGTGTGTGCACGTGTGTGTATGTGCAATGTTCCAGAGCCCTCCTCACTCTCTGTCATCTCTGTGGTCACTGCGGTGATAGTAGTGATCGGTGGTGTGGCCGTGCTGGTGATGATAATGATCTGTTATCAAAGGTAAGGCACTGAAAGATCTATTTTGTACAAATATTATTAGAAGTCATATTGATGGGAGCATTGATTCAGTGAGTGTGCACCTTATTCTCTTGATGTTATATATGAATGATTATTTAAGTCAGTGTTCGCAACGCTCGTAGAATTTATATTGTGGGGGGAAAAAATGTTATCCTGACAGATAACAAAACAGAGCAGCAGTTTCAAAGTGAAATATAATCAACATGTGTTTGACTCTTTCTTGCAGATATTTCCCCAAGAAACAGGAGTTGGTCGCTGCAGCGTGTTGCCAAGGGAACAGTTAATCATACCTTGTTGAGAGTTTGGTTCTTTTTTTTACATGTTAAAGTTATTGTGATGGCCTCAATGTATTTAACTTTAAATAGTTATTTGTGGGTTCAGTTTATGAATGTATGTGTTTATAACATTAAAAACATTTTGTCTTGTTAATTTATAAACTCACTTAAGATGAACAAATCAAAGTTTTAAATAAACTGACAAAACATTTACTCAAGTACTACATTGACTTTTCTACTTGAGTAAAAGTAAGTACTTGCTTTAAATAAACATTTCAAAAAAGGTGCTTAAGTTCAGTAACTACATAAATGTACTTTGTTGCAACCACTGTCCACTGACTTCACTATAAGTCACTCTGAGCTTCACATCAGTAAGACTCTTAACTAGGTTCTGATGAAATCTGTGTGATGAGGCCAGGAAAACAGAATAACAAGCTTATAAAAGTCTTTTTCAATCCCAAAATCCCAAAATTTAAATCTGTCAGGAATGTCTGCACCAAAAACAGATTTGTGTGAGCGGGATACAGTCTCAGCGTTTCCTCTGTTTCCATGTCCCCGATTCCTGCTTATAAACTTGTTGGTCAACTGTGGGTGTGTGTCTGGGCGTATGAGCTTAATTTAAAACCAAACCAATGACGTGCTGAGAAAAAACAGGTCTCTGTGTCATGTATTGTGTTGTAAGAATGAATGAACTATACAAAGATGAGTCATGACCTGAAACCAAAGTCAAACTGATCCATTTTACTGCCATCAGACTTTATACAAACAAAAGCTGTAAATCACACATGGTACAAAGGTGACACTGCCTTTGTTTTTACACCCGAGAACACAGGTAATGACCAGGATAAGATAAGCAGTTATTGCACTTTCTGACACAACATTCTTCATTTCTTACCTTAAACAGATTGTCTTCTGTAAAAACTGATCTAAATCTTTACTACAAGGTAAAACCAATATACAATGTAATTATGCATAATATGGCTATGTGCTGCACTCATGCAAAGTCCTTTATGGCTTATAGTTAATGTAGATACAGTTCATTGTAGACATGCAAAGCTACTGTTCCAACAGTTGAACATGTTGAGATAAAATGTATTAAAGCTTGTTTATTGTCTGTTTATATATCGTAAAGCTGTCTCTATGTTGAATGGTATAATAATTAATTAATAATATAAATGATTATTTGGTTCAGCCTAATGGGAAACGGATTTTCAAGTGTTTTTTTAAAGAAGGCCTCTAAAACAAGTAATGTAGTGAGAGTGCATTAACATCCCAAGATAAAACATCTCGTTTGTGGTGTTTAACTTCATAACTGAAGAAACTAGGAGAAGCTTAGGGAGCGTCACACTAATGTAAAAATAAAGCAAACAACCAAAATCATTGCTTTATGGAAACTACACAGATAATATCAACCTCACACATCTTACATGTGACATATAGTTGTCTAAGTCTGTAATACTTGAGGTAAGACACCGACTGAACCTTCTCGACTGCTTCCATCCTGTGCTCATCTTTCTAACAGAGTAATGCCAGAAACATGATACATACAATCTATTGTGTTCACAAGAGACGATGTGTTCACTCCACCTGGGAGGTTCAGAGCTTACATGATGAAAAAATAATAAACGGAAACTAATCCTGTGTCCTGCACTGTAATGGAGGAATATATTTTACATATCTGGAAGTAACACAATCCTATATCAAATTGTGCTAGTTTTATTTATTTCTTGCTGTGCTGGTTTAATTAAAAATCTCTTATTGCATACGCAGAAGTGGCACTAGAGCATGCTCCGCCTCCCTTGTTGGTTGACCTCTGCTGCAGTGCGAACGCCTCATAAGCTCTGCTTCCAAAAAATGTACCAAGACCTTTTGTTACCACAGTTTAACTCAGACACGTCTGAAAATTTAAAGTCCTCGGATCATGCAAGTTACATCGGTTGTTCCCATGTCCCGTCAGATCCTCTAACCCAGGTCAGTGAGGTAGAAACCTAACTTGGCCACAGTCATTTCTCTGCGGAAACGCATCACCTCCCAGAACATCTGCTCGGCTGGAAAACAAGAGACAACGACAAGTCAATCGGCTAAATCAAACAGGCCTGTAATTACATATTATTTCAAATGTAAACAGACATTAACTTACCATTGTGTCTCACCAGGCCCTGCTGGATGTAGCGGATATAAGTAAAAAAGTTGCAAACTGCTGTGATCTAGAGAGGAGAAATAGGGCAAGGTTACATGTAGGAACACTCAGCAGCGGTGTGAAGTCGAGGTGACAGAGAAGGGATAGTTACCCGTGCTCTGCTGGAAGGAGAGATGTAATAGTAGCTCCCCTTGTCGCCGAGTTTAATGCGATGTCGACAGAGCCGTGACACGCCACTTAATGCACATTTTCTACAAGTGGAGAAAGATCAGCTGTCAAGAGAATCACAGCTACAAGACACTGACACACACGGTCATAGCAAACACTTAACATTGCTCACAGAGAGACCACATTTTTAGAAGGCAGCACAAATAAAGAGGTGCACAATCAAAGATAGTTAGTCACTGTGAAGAGTAAAAGGTTATAGGTCACATGTAAATTCAGACACGTGCACAACCCATCTGGGTCATTTATTTACAGATTGTGGACAAGCAGGTTTCATTACATGCTACAGTAGTTTGTTAGTGCAAAGCTCAACAGTTTATTACTTCTTTGGAGGACTTACGTCTCTATTGCTGCCCTAAACCCACTGGAAGAAAAGATGTTTAAGTCAGACAGTGATTAGAAATGTGCCCGAGGTAAGACAGTGAAAACCTTATAACCGTAAATCACAAGTGAAGAAATGAGAACAAAATCCAAGTGAATTTTAGAATTGACTTGGCCGTTGTTTAGCAGTGACTGGTGACACAGAGGAGAGGATGATAGTTAATGTGTAGCCGTGACAACTCACTTGGGGCCTCCACACTCTACAGCTGAGGCCTTTACCATCGGTAACGCTGACATGGCCACAGGCTCGATGGTCAGAGAGTTGTTTTCCACGGCACTCTGCACCAGCTGGGACAGCTGCGGAGAGCAGGAATTAACGTAACTTCTCACTGAAATGCAACAAATACAGCAACATAATATTTCTGCTGAGAAGCAGTGAGATTGTGACCTCAGATCTTGTGAAGGAGAGACAGGGTCTGATGTCTTCTCTGTAGATTCGTCCCAGGAAGGCGGAGGAGCGGTCAAAACTCGGATGTTCCTTCCACATCAAAAACTCTGCATAAAGAACTGAGTCCATCTGCAAACAAAAATGTTGTATGTGTCGACCACAGAATCTTCTAACTGACACGGCGAAGTCATATTTCAAAAAGATGATGCTCTGTACATTAATGCAGCAGCTAGCATGCTTATTAAGACAATGTTAAAATGCTGATGTTGACTAGTTGTGTTTTTCCCGAGTTCACAGCATGTTTGCAAGGAAGAATTAGCCATTTTAATATAAACAAGTCAATTTGAGGCAGATAAGAATATCATCACTTTGACAGATATTTATTCACAACCCCAAATACTAGAATACTGAAGTTAGACCTGATGATGGCACTAAAAAAATAAAGGGATAACCAAAGCTAATTGAAAACTTAAAGCGCACTGGAGAAAAATTCAACAAAACCTTTATGGACTCACCCTGTGGAAACCAGTTTATATGTAATATACATGAGCTGCACTGACATGATATAATGGACAAAGCACTTTACGATTTGTCTCTACGTTTACATGGACAGACAATATTGACCTTTTTCAAGACATCTTCTTGATTATGGTGTCTACATGAACTACTATTAGAGTAGGGCCTGTGTGTGTGTGCTGTCTGGGATCGGTGTCTTATTCAGACTATTCTCTTAATCAGGTCAATATCAGAATATTAATGTCCATGTAAACATAGTCAGTGATGGAGCTGTACGCAACTCAGGGTTCAGTGTCTTACTCAAGGACACTCCGACATTTGGACAAGAGTGGCACAGGATCAAACTGAATGCAGTTAGTGGACGCCCCCTCTGACCCATGAACCACAGGGCTGGTATTTGTACCAAATTCTATTGCAGTGTCAATGTGGTAGACTGATAAACTGACATTGTCCTCCTCAGACGGATGGAGCTTGTCAAAAATGTAAAACACAGAGAGCGGGGTTCCTTATTTAGTTAGTGAATAAGACATTATGAGGCTATGATTCTCTTTTGAACTTACATGTAGCAGGAATAATGTTGCTTTTCACATAATTAGTGGCTCAACTCATTACAAGACACTGCACTGCCTTTTAAAGGAGATGAATGACCAATTAAAACATTAAAAACTTGTCTATGAAAAGTAAAAAAGGCTGACTCACTCTGTACATGAAAAACCTGCTCACTGACCTGTCAATTCAGATAATTACAGAATACAGATCCAGCAACTAAAGCTAAAACTCCATGGAGTTTGACTGAAGGAATGCAGTTACCTGTCTGCTGTCAGTGTCTAAACCCTCTCCCCGCTGCTGCCAGTAAGAGTCATAGGTCATACTGACAGACTGTCCGGGAACCAGGCAGAGAATCAGAGAGAGGAGAGCAGGAACAGCAGGCTGAGAGAGGAAGAGACACCAGAGACATAGAGGAAGAACAAGTCAGACAGAGGTTAGTAGTGAGAGAAACAGAAAAGAAATAAAAAAGACCAAGATAAGAGATAAGGAAGCAAGAATAATTGATGGGAAAAGAGAAAGCACAAGTCCAAAGATGCAGAAATGTATTTTAGCAGAAGAGAGGAAAGTGTATAACATTTTATAAAGGTCACCTCTTGGTCTTCTTTGGCCACAGGCTGAATGGAGACTGAAGAAGGTTCTGGTTTTCCAGATGAGGACGGAAAGGTACTGCTCGCACTCTTGTTGCGGACATGTCCCCCAACGTGTTTGTACGCCCCCCTGGTTCCCGAAGGCTGGAGCTGTGGATGCAGCTGGCGGTTCGGTGAGGAAGGTGTGGATGTCAACACCAGAGTCTTGAGTGCTGTCACCTCTGCTTGCAGGACGTCAATCTGGAAGTCAGACAAAAGAGGGGGAAAAAAGGAAAAATGATGATGAATATTTCTTAAAAACACCTCTGAGGCCTATTTAAGACAAATCAGAGTTGGATTCATGAGTAGTTTAGGAGCATCTGAGGAATTTTTAATGGGACAAAAGTTCAATTGATCAGACATCTCATTTTCAGGTTTTAACAGAAACAAAGAAAAACAAAACAAACCTTCCCTTGAGCCTCCTTGAGCTGTTTCTCTGCTGCTGCTTGTTTGACGTTTGCTTCATTCACCATCTTGTGAGCTTCCTGTAGAGAAGTAGATAACATCAACACAGGCTTAAAACAATGCAAGTTGAACATATTTGAAAAAACATCTGAGACATCTGGTTGTGAGGCTGTTGTTAAATTTTCATTCATGCTAAAAGGTAAATCAGTGAAATATTAAGCTGCATTATTGAATCTTTTTGTTCGCCTGTGATTTGTTGGAGACCAAAAACTGAGATAAAAGCAGAGAGAATATTGAACACAATTTACCTGGTGGACTTGGCAACTGCCCCAGAGTAATGCATATTTAAAAGACTAAAATATTAATGCTAATGTTTTGACTACAATGCAAACTGTGAATATTAGGACTTGTGCAGCATCAAAGCATCACTCATCATCAGGTCAAAGTGCACTCAGCATGGAGCAATGATAACTGCTCACCTCAAATAGACTGGCTGTCAACTCCTCCAGCTCCTGCTCCAGCTGATTCCTGACCTGAGACAGACGCTCGCACTCCTTATCTTTCAGTTTCAGTTCCTGAAAATTGTAGAAGAAAAGTGTCACAATCACATTTAACAGGGAAGAAGAATTGCATTGTCAACTCTTTTTTTTCAGGTCAAACTATGCTTCTCTGTGTTTTTGTGTTAGAAATGAAGAAGGTTAAAACACCCTCTTTGCAGCATCCAGCTGTTCCCTGAGGATCTCAGAGCCCTTCTCTCTGATTTCTTTTTCTCGGATTTCCAGTGAGGAGCTGCGGAGCCGACAGAGGTGGTCATGGTCTCTGCCGGAGGTGGGCCCAGCCTGGCCTCCTCCCTCCACTCTGGACTCTGGCTCTGGATCCAGATCTACCAACCTGCACAACAAACAAAAAAAAATTATGGACATGATCTTTAGGTTCTCCATTTAATCTAACCCCAAACTACATGTCTCTGAACTGTGGGAGGAAGTCACCTGGAGGAAACCAACGCAGATACAGGGAGAACTTGTGCTAGCCACCGCGCGACCATGCCACAAATTGGCCATTATACAAACATATATTTATTTATTTCTATATATTTTTTAAATAGCAATGATTCCTAAGATTGTATGCCAAAGAAATGTAATTGAGGTTTGATATTTTACAATTTAACCATAGGCACAGACACTGGTAAGTCTCTTTGAGGCTCATATCATATTTTACTTTATCGGCCAAGTGATATATTTATCGGTTGGACAGTAAATTTAATGATAATGACTGATAACTCCACAATCATTTTGTTTTTTAAGTCCAGCCCTGCTTGCAAGTGGCGTATCACATTGTGTTTGTGTATTAACTTCAAGATAACTCTGATACAATACATTCTAATGCAGTGGTTATAGTTTATAGGTTTAAGATACAAGACACAGATTCCCCATAATCCTTCAAGTCAATGATTTACAGATGGACGGACACCATCAGTGGTGCATTGGATGTGGAACATGACACCATCATTTCATTTGTAAGACTGGATCTGTCATTAGCTCATATTGACTAATACATTGATTCAGATAAGTTATTGATCAAGATGTACCTTTAGTCCAGGGCTGCATTAGTCGTAGCTAGGTGTTCCTAATAAACTGACAACTGGGTGTATGTTATTATACTGTATGTAAAGGATTAAGATGCAGAAATGTCAGATCAGCACACGTTTCAAACATTAAGCTAAAGTACTGGATCACTGGAGTCACGGTTGGGACCCTCTGCTACCATCTGGCAACATTTCATTTGAAAGACTTCAGCTTGTGACTCACTGCTCTTGTTGTCTGTGAAGTTTAAGGTGAAAACAAACGCTAACAAACATTTAGCAGCACTGTTAGCCTGCTAGTTGACGTTAGCCGCAACTTTTTTTTGTTTTTTTTTAAATACGGAGAGGTTTCCCCTCAGTGTCCGCCCTTACCCCGTCAGTGTCCGGGACAGCAGACCGACACAGCTCCCCACTCAGCACGTGAGTGTCTCTGTGTCCTCTGTCCTCCAGCTGTCCTCCTCTGTGGCTAAATGATGGACAAACACTGGACAAAGTCTCTGGTTTCACTGAAACTAATCGGAGCTGTTTTAAATCTCAGCAGCCAGCGGAGGAATGCGGACGCTGACGTAGACACCGACAACAGCTTCGGTCACAAACACACGAACACGTTTGAAGCAAAGCTGCGAATGAAGAAGTCAGACAGACACCGAGGCTGATGCTGCTCCGGACATTAGTGTCATTGATTTACTCTCTGCTCCGCGTTGTTGTTCCATTGAACAGAGGGAGCGTCTCTGCGTCCGCCTCCACACACTGATCACATGACCGCGCATCCACTCCCAGAGGCCTGTCTATACCCTCACACCCTCATACTCAAATACTTATATACCCATATACTTATATACTCATATACTTATATACTCATATACTCATACCTTCATACTCATATACTCATATACTCATATACTCATATACTTATATACTTATATACTCATATACTTATATATTCATATACCTTCATACTCATATACTTATATACTCATATACTTATATACTCATATATACATATACTCATACACTTATATACCCTCATACTCATATACTTATATACTCATATACTTATATACCCATATACTTATATACCTTCATTCTCATATACTCATATACTTATATACCCTCATACTCATATACTCATATACCCTCACACCCCCATACTCATATACTTATATACCTTCATACCCATATACTTATATACCTTCATGCTCATATACTTATATACCCTCATACCCATATACTTATATACCCATATACTCATATACTTATATACCTTTATACCATATACCTTCATACCCATATACTCATATACCTTTATACTCATATACTCATATACCTTCATACTCATATACTTATATACCCATATAGTCATATACCCTCATACCCATAAACTCATATAACTTCATACTCATAGACTCACATCCTCATATACCTTCAAACCAATATACTCATAGACTCACATACTCATATACCTTCAAACCCATATACTCATATACCATCATACCCATATACTCACATACTCACATCCTCATATACCTTCAAACCAATATACTCATATTTTCATATACCTTATATATACATATATATAAAATTTTGAATATATATGTACCAGATTATTGCACATGATTGTTCCTGACGCTGTATGACTGATTAAGTGATGGCCAGAGAAAAGAAGCTGTTCTGGTGTCTGGTAGTTTTGGCCTGCAGTGCTCTGTAGCGCCTACCAGAGGGGAGGAGTTGGAACTGGTTGTGTCCAGGAGATGTACAAGTCCTGGATGGAGGGCTTGCTGGCACCAATGATTTTTTCTGCAGACCTGACTGTCGGTTGTAGTCTGTTCCTGTCCTGTTCGGTGGCTGATCCAAACCAGACAGTGATGGATGTGCAGAGAACAGACTGGATGATAGCAGTGTAGAACTGGATCAGCAGATTTAATTGTGAACTGAATGCACATCTCTGCTCTTCTTGAACCCCCGTAATTTGACTGTCCATACCATAGACTGTATGGTCCATCCACACTGAGGTCATTCGGGTCTAGTATAACCCATAGGCTGTTTTAACTCTAATACAGTCATTCTAAACACTGTTGGGTCACAAACGCAACAGAGGTGGTGAGGCTATTTATCTGAATCACAAGAAGAGCAATCACTATGACCTTGAATCCATATGTGCATCACTTGATAAACACTGTCCAGATGGAAAGACAGAACAACAGACAAAGCAAAATCATTCAGACCGCTGGTCAAGACAGAGGAAACTGAAAGCTTTGGAAAAAACCTATGTAGAAAACAAAGAAGACATTTCAGAGAAAAGAAAAGCAAAATATCCCACATGGAAAGCTAAACATACAGAGAGTAAAATATCCTACAAATGTGAAACTAATGCAACTCACAGAAAGTTCAACAACTATTCTGCGTTTCAACAACATTTTCACCGAAAAAGCTGCCTTAAATATGCTGCAAACACTGAAGCTACAATAAATATGCCACCGATTAAATATTTCACCACATGAGCAATGTTATAAAAGGTATGCAAATGAGCCCACTCCAAAGAAACAGTAATGTGAAGCAACATTGCAGAGGTATCACGATGAAGCATATGAAGAAAAAAAAGTTGACTCTACATGTGTTTTTGAGAATTTCCGTAGAACAGTAATGCGTGGTACAGAATTTGTCTGCTGTTGTTGCTGATAAATGTCTAACAAGTACGTATGTGTTAAATTGTGTGGGAAGAATTGTTGTTTTCAAGATGAGTATTTTTCCAGACTATGGATCTGCCAAACTTGCGACAATCATCTTCGAAAGAGAAAACTACCTACACAAAGTGTTGCTAACAATTTTCATTAAAGCCTATCCCTGATGAGCTACAATGCTCAATGAGTTGGAACAAAACCCTATTTCCCTGCACATTCCCTTCATCAGACTCTTCTCTTTGATGAGAAAAGGAGGCCAGAACTCTGGGCAAGGACCTATACGTTTGGCATGGACATGCACTGTCCACAAAGTACAAGGTTTAACAATTGAAAAGCTGTTGTGTCTACCAGCAACAAGTCTAAGTGCCCTAATAATTAAGGACTTTAAGGAATCTGCAATTTATTGTAATGGAAAAGTAGCAGAAGCAACAAGCAAAATGCAGTCATTCATATCAACTCCAACATCCACCGGATGAGAGTTTCATCTGTATGAACTGAACATTGAACTAGTTCTTGTTGAGTGTGAACTGGCACAACACAGCACACAACATATCCAGCCAGCACCCACCCACATACAGTACCTAGTCACATACACACATGCACAGCTACCCACCTACATTCAAAGCCTTCCACACCAATTTTGAATGAGTTCGTCCCCGACTTGCACAAGGAAAATCTGTTCATTTGTTTTTGTGTAATCTTGCTTACAAATAAACAATCCATCGATTTGGCGAAGGTAATCATCTCTACCTTTCACAGAAAGTGTTTCAACACCTGTTCCACAGTGATCCAATCTCTTCCACTCTAAGTTAAACACCGATGAATGAAACAAACCCGTGAGTTGACAAGCAAATCCTGTGGAACAGTGGAAACTGAACAGTTTAAGACACTGACTACACTGTGTTATCTCTTCATCCCTGGTTTGAGTTCACCCATGGACCTGAGTTGCTCTCATCCCCTTCACCACTCTCTGTTCATTTCCTGTCAGCTCTCTACTACTGCTACTCTAAGCCTTGATCTGACTCACAGACTGAAAAGTGGCTCCTGTTCACTTTTTATTTCTTTACAACATTCGTCTAAATAAGATTTGACATGAAAACACAGCTAAGATCAAATGTGCTGGTTTGTAATTTGCTCACAGAGAGTAGATGTTGTGACAGAGAAGTGCTATACTCATTCACATGTCAGGTTAACATTTCATGTAAAAGATTCCTTAGGACTGGAGTTGGTTAAACATATGTTCAAGCGGAAGAAAGAAAATTAAACAACTGTCCCTACTAAACATCTATTTTATTTCATCTACCTGCTTTATTTTATTTTTCATTATATTGCTGTATTGTTGCATTTTATACCACTACTATTTCAACTGCATTGGTAACCACCTATTTGCAACTACTGCTGTAACTATATAAGTAAAGTCTGATTTGATTTTTAATTTATCTATTCTTTTCTACTTCAGCAAACAACCATCATGTTTATGTAATTCTCTATGGAGAGCAGGGAACCAATAAAACCATTTATATTTAGCCCAGATTCAACACTTACCGACCAACCACACAACCCTCCTCAGGTTTTCTGCTGCTCCTTTGTCTGGTCGCTGTGTGTCCCAGCACATCAGGTGTCCCGAAGAAGACAGCAGAGGAGTACACTGCTATCCCGGACCTCCCCACCTTGAGAACTTCATATCCACGGCTGGATGAAGCTGAGGACGGTGGAGAGGAAGAAATCTGGACACTGTGAAGTCCTTCGAAAGCATCCATGTATCTCTTTCAGGCAAAGACCTTTCAGAAACTGGTGGATATCTCCAGTGTATCTTTACTTATATGCACATATGATGACCCTTACGTCTGTCTGTACCTAAAATACAGAAAGAAAACAAGTTACATACAGCAGCTTAAAATCACATAAAATTAAAGTTAAGCTTAACAACAGGAGACCTCCAGAGGACAGACTGTGAGATTGAACCTGGGTTTTTCAAGTAATGAATTGAGTTTAGAAATTTTGTTAACAAGGAAATAAGTGAAAGAAATGCTTCTAAACTGTACTGGTTGTCCTAACTCAAAGTTACTTAAAAATACAAAGGTACCTCTCCTTATTGTTACAACTCCATCCTTATTTTCAGGAAGTGTTTTGTCATTAAGTTTTCTATATTGATTATATCTGTAAAGTATGAGAGTAATCATGAGAAATATCAATTATGTAAAGAATGATCTTTGAACGTTGTATGTATAAAATATGTTAATGGTAAAAACTAAATTAAAAGATAAACGTTTGTCTTAACAAACAGGTCAAGAAAAGACTCCCAGAGGACAAGATGTGACCTCCACAGTGTTTAAACTGTATCACACACTTGAATTGACTTCTTTGCAGGCTTTGCACTGCTAGAGGAATTTGTGTCTTTGAGATATGCAGTGTAAACACAAGTTAAGGTAAGAAACAATACTTTACAAGTATCACACATGTGGACTTTGAAAAAGTAAAGAAACATGTGATAAACTCACCACAGTTTTCACAGCAGATCCCCAATTGTCTCCAGAGCATCAAGAATCTGAAAAGCAGGGTTTTTAATAATCTCTGCCTTCAGAGTTTAACTGAGTCCGCACTTCGCCCTGCTGCTGAGGGTCTGGTTCCACAGGAAGGGTTAATCACTAACACTTTCTAACCGGTAACAACTCCACTGTACACATTTCTACCAGCAGGGGGGCAGAGGTCCCCCCCCTGCCACACACACACACACACACACACACACGCACGCACGCACGCACGCACACACACACACACACACACACACACACACACACACACACACACACATACACACACGAAACAGTCTCATCTGATCAAAAGTTCAATATCAGCAAATACTGAAAGAAGCTTCGAATAGAAAATAATCAGGTTTTAGTGAAATGAGAAAATGACAATATGTTCAAAAGAGTCTTTAAAAAGCTGAGAGAAATTACATCTGTGTCAAAGTCGCAGAAGTTAGGTTTTTCTAAAGTCATATTTCCTAAATCTGAACACAACTCATTCACCAACCTATTTGTGGCTGTGCGGGCGCTGTGCTGACCTCAGATTTGTTCAGATTAACGGGACCTGGCCTCACAATGCATCTTTGTTGCAGAAACAGATTAACACATCAAGTGACCGGAGGTGTAGGAGTCCCCCGCTCTCTTTTTTTCTTTCCTGCTTTCCCTTCACAAACATTCTCCCCCGGGAACGCTGCTGACACACATCTCGAGATACGGCGAGCACGATGGCCAGACGTTTTCATATGCTGTGGTATGTAACCACAAATTCATTGTTTTCTGTTTGAGTCAGTACATTTGACCTTTTGGACCCTGAAATATTGAGTTTGTCTGTTGTAACCCTGAAAACACTTCAGATGTAGAGGTGTTTCATAGATGTGTAAAATGTCAATTGTCATTTTGAATGATTATTGGATTGTGGAGAAGTTTAAAAAACAATTCACTTGATTTAATATAGGTTAATGAAAATTTAACTCAATCTATACCTGTCAATCCAGGTATAGGGATTACATCATAAATGGAAAAACACGTGTGAAATAACTGACCCTCCTGTTTTTGTTTTCTTAGATATGTGACCACACTGGTGGTTTCCTTTATGTCAGGCCACACTCAGCCAGCAGGTCGGCCAGCGAGCAGCAGCGATGACAGTGACGTACTCCCGCAGGGTTGCTGATGCAGGTCTGGGGACCTTCTTTCACCTGCTCCTGCGATGGAAAGGCAGCATCTATAAGCTGCTCTACAGAGAGCTCATCATCTTCACACTGCTCTACTACTTCTTCAGTATTGTTTATAGGTACTCACTTGAAAGAAAAATGCAAACATAATATTTCATGACTGTGTGAAGAGTGACTATAACAGAACCATACTGGATTCTTTATTCAGATACCAACATATCAACATATTTGATATTGATTAGCTGATTTGAAAAAAGGTGTTGTCACTCTGGTGGTCAAACAATTTATCTCTATTTAATGCAATATACTATTGATAAGTCAATATCTGCTTATATGTTATATATTAATGCCTGGGCGGATCTTTCAGATTTAAATGTGATAATGTTTATCAGTATTCAGTATTCATACAACAGTAAAGGTTTCAGAGCTGTGTAATAAAAAATTACAGTTATCATACCACACTATGCCAGTGTGACAGCAGTGGATTCTAACTGGACAAAAGTACATTTTAGGATAACTGCATACTGCTGCCATAATGACATATTAAGAATTTAAAAAATATATGTTAAATATAAAAATATTTTGAAAATGATATTTATTTATGTGTATGTATTGTTTTTGACAGACCATAAAGTGTGGCACTAGTTGTTTTCACAGGTCTCTCAGTTCTTTAAATTGTCACAGACTCCAGCAGATGTTTTGTTCTCTAGGTTTGTGTTAAGTGATGAGCAGAAGAGGCTGTTTGAGAAGCTGTCGATATACTGTGACCGCTACGCAGAGCTCATTCCTGTCTCCTTTGTGCTGGGTGAGTTTTTTCTCTGTCAAATTTTAAAGCTAAACCGAACATGAGCAAACCATCACTTTGCAGGCAGCCATTAATTCCTTTTTTTTTTTTTAAATACTTTATCCAGGCTTCTATGTGACCTTGGTCGTGTCCCGTTGGTGGGGCCAGTTTGAAAACGTCCCCTGGCCAGACCGCCTGACAGCATTAGTGGGTGGTCATGTTCGTGGAGCCGATGAGGCCTCCAGGCTGACCCGCCGGACTCTGATGCGATACGCCAACCTGTCTGGTGTACTCATCTACCGCTCTGTCAGCACAGCCGTCTACAAGAGGTTTCCCACCATGCAGCACCTGGTGCAGGCAGGTACGACTTGCTGATGAAACCACTGAAACTCACTGCTCAATTCCCCCCTAGTCTCATCACAACACAACCACATCACAAAGCTGCTGGTCCTGTTCGCACAGAGTCTTGAAGCCACTGAGGTGGTGCCTTTGGACCAGTGTGGCACAGGCTCAGAATCTGGCTACATCCACACTATTATTGAATAAAACTCATCACTGCTGTGATGTTTACGCTTATGGACCACACCACTCTGGACCCATTTTAGTTTGAAAACTCTGGGGCTGTATCGTAGTCTGGCAAAAATGTAGATCTTCAGAAGCTAAACCCTTATTGTCAGTAACAGATTCACCTTGTCGTTGGTCCAAGAAAATAAAACCCTCATCTTACTTTTCATCACTCTTGTTGGAAGTATTTTCTGTAACTAAGGGACCAACTGCAGAGTCGACGATCTGCTTTCTGTTTACAATGGAATGCATATGTGTTGGACGGTGATCGACACAGTTTTAAAACACAAGCATATAGATGTAGCCTCAGTATCTACCTCTAATGAGGTTGAACTGTCTGTGCTACAAATTAATATAGTGGTGCAACAGAGGGGAACAAGAACTGAGGCCAAACCAACATCTTTTATGTTTTCTCTGTTGATATCATTTTGGCCGTCTTTATCTCCACCCTGCGTTTGTCTTTCAGGATTGATGACACCCGAGGAGCTGAGGCACCTGGAGGACTTGCCCTCTCCTCATAACAAGTTCTGGGTTCCCTGTATGTGGTTCGTCAGTCTGGCTCTGAGAGCTCGGTCTGAGGGTCGCATCAACAACGACGTGGCGCTCACAGCCATCCTCACTGTAGGTGTCTGTGTCAATCTTTCCACAGGCCTTATGAGAAAATCTTGACTCGGAAACATTTGTCTTTAAATCCCTTCTGTATGTCCTGTTTTCTCCTCTGTGCAGGAGCTGAATAGTTTACGGGCAAAGTGTATGAAGCTGTACGGATACGACTGGATCAGCCTGCCTCTCGTGTATACTCAGGTTCTGTTGATACTGTGTGCTGAAACTAAACAAAAAGCTTTAGTAGTTTTCATTGTGCAATGATTATGTACCAGAACAATAAATGACACTGCCAATGATTGTGATACAGAGCCAGAAATAGGCCACTGGTTTCTGATACACAATATGATTGTGTTCTTACATAGTTCTTACATCATTTTGTACATTGAATTTGTTTAATTAAAATTAGAAATTTAACCAAAAGGGTTATAAAACTATGAAGGACAACAATTACACAAATAAGTATAAATAAATAAATAAATATAGAAATACAGAAATACACTTTTTTAACTTTACAAACTGTATTTATTCCATTATTTATTCATGTATTTAATTATTTACAAATTTGTGAATTCATTCATTTGTTGTCGTTTTATGTCCTTCATATAAAACAACTCTTCTCGACGCTTTAAAACTAATTATATTTAATTTTCATCACAAAAACCAAAACAAAACATCACCACACTTACAAACGTACAGTACAGACGAAACTTACAAAAGCATGAAAGACAACATCCATAGAAATCCACAAAAAAAGAGTAATGATTGTTTTCTCTGATTTGCTGCAAAACTCTGAGAGCTGACATGACTTTTTTAATTAGGTGGCGACAGTGGCCGTCTACAGTTTCTTCCTGGCTTGTCTGATTGGTCGTCAGTTCTTGGATCCAGCTCAGGGTTACTCGGGTCACGATCTGGACTTCTACCTGCCTGTGTTCACCCTCCTGCAGTTTTTCTTCTACGTTGGTTGGCTGAAGGTGAAGATTGTTTGCATGATCCCATCACAGTGAGACATTAATCTTTTCCACCTCTGTGTCGTTGAGGTCTTTTTTCTTCTCGTTGCCTCAGGTTGCGGAGCAGCTCATAAATCCTTTTGGTGAAGACGACGATGACTTTGAAACCAACTGGCTTGTTGATCGCAATTTACAGGTTTGGATCTAAAACATAGACTGTATACAAAGACGGATGATACAGTGGTTCTCCAAAAGTAAAGCCAAAGTGTCCCCACTGGTGGCTGGTCGCAGTGTAGAACATAAATCCTGCTTCCTCCATGTTAGTGGATGGGACCTTGGCCAAACTAAAAAATCTATATACACGTCAAATGACATTTTCTCAAAGATGGTTCTGTCAATTGAGGTAGTTCTGATGGAAACTGATGCATGTCCAACTTTGTCCAGTTTGTTTGTTATTGGTAAACCTAATTGTGTTTGTCTTGTTCCACCTGCCGTGGTTTTTCCCAGGTGTCCTTGCTGTCTGTGGATGAGATGTACGACAGCCTGCCGCTGGTTGAGAGGGACATGTACTGGAATGAGTCTGAGCCTCAACCTCCCTACACCGCTGCCAGTGCTGAACACCGCAAACCCTCCTTCATGGGCTCGGCTCTGGATATCAGGTTCAGTAACGTCTTTATTTCCTGTCAGATGATTCTGAAATACTCTGTCATGTAACCATGTGTGTAATCTGAACCAGTGTTCCTAAGGAGGAGATGGAGTTTCAGTCCAATCTGGAGCAGATCAAGGAACATGAAGAAGCCAACTACTCCACCCCACTGCTCGGAGGGTTGGGTCGTCTTCTTGGCGTCCAGTCCCCTAACTTTCCTCGCTCCTCCCGGGTGTCTTTGCTGCGCCGCCGCCCTGGAGCTCCACTGAGCCGCTTCCCTCTTTACCTACACCCAGAAGCTCCATCAACACCAGGTCAAGTCCGCCAGCCTTTGAACCAAGAGCGAGATCCGGACTATGCCTTCTCCACCATGCCCCTGTATGAGAGACCAGGTTTCTACAGCTGCCCACAAACACCCATCCACTGCGTCCCTCCTGCTGTGCCTCGCCCTCGACCCGCCCGGAGGGCCCAAAACGAGTGGGATCGCAGCTGCAGCTCCCTCGCCCATCCAATGCTGGGCTCGCAGCTGCTACCCCCTGACACCCCTGGCCATGTCCCCCAACCTCCATCCTCTGCTTTCCCCTGGTTGAATGAAGATGGCGAGAGTGCCCTGACCTTCTCCTTCCCAGATTCTCCACCTGAGCTTTGCCCAATATCTAAAATCAGACCAGGACACGGCCTGCTGTCTCGCCGGCCTCCTCCTCCTCGCCTTACTTTGGACAACCTCCCCATGTCCGAAAGCCAGCCCGGACCCGCGAGTGCTCGAGCTGCAGGAAATGGAGGAGAACGGGTGTTCTCGTTCAATCCTCCCCCTCGAACAGCCGCAATAAATCCCAGTAATCCCAACAGCAGCTCTAGCAGCATTAATGCAACCAGCACCAACAGCGCTGGCACGACGGGAAGTCTCTGTAACGGTACAAGTCACACTAATTTTAGTAACCATGGGAACTTCAGCGCCAGCATGAGGGCAAGCAACGGAGGCAACAATGGTGGGCTTAGCAACAACATGAACCTGGTCTCCGCGTCAGCCTCATCTCCGCAAGAAACCAACCAGCAACACTCGCCCAATGATTCAGGAATCTCCCTGGCTGAAGGGGACCTGCTGGGCGTTTTGGTGGATGGCAGCGTGAAAAAGGCGTCGGGAGGGCAGGAACAGGACGTGTGACAGTGTTTCTGTATCACTCGTCATTACAAATATTTCACACACATACACACACAGGTACTGACCTATGTTCAGTCTAAAATCTAGAGCCTCACACACGACTGAAAACTATTTGTTGAGTTAACACTGGGTTAATCTCTACTTCCGGACAAACTGTTACAGAACAATTAACTTCCTTGTGATGCAAAAAGCACCTTATGAAATTGAACCGTCCACATGTGAAAGAAAAATAAGGAGTACTTTGCTGTTTCTTCTGACACAGAAACAAGAAACCAATTTGTGTGTATTCTCTTTAACTCTTGTAGCCGCATTAATGTTTCCATCAGTGTACTCTTTAAATATTACTTATCATGTTTACTTTTGTCATTTTATCAAGACTTTTTTCAATAAAAAAAATGAAACCTTAAATGATTTCCCAACTCTATTTTCCTATTGTTCAAGGAGTGTGTGTACAATTCATATTATATTTATTTAGATTATATAAAGCGTCTGCAGAGAGAAGCAGTCTGTCCCACTAAGAGATAACTGAGAAAATATTTTACTGGTTTTGCCACATCAGAGCCTCAAGGTAACATTTTATATCATTTGAAAAATGAATGTGCACTTCACATTTCATGAGTTCACTCTCACAGGCAGTTTGAATTCACGATAACATGCACCTACTGTCTGTGGAGGCTTAAATGTGACATCTTCATTTCTAACCTCAGTAAGTTGCAACCTTGGTTAATTATCAATACATCACTCATGTGGTGTTTGTCGAATATGAAAATAAAAAAGGAAAATGACTGTGACTGAATTCAGTGATATAAGCTACTGAATTACATTTATTGAGATTATGGTTAAATCATGAATTATTGTTTTTACTAATGCATGTTAACTAAGATACAAATTCACATATGAATGCTGCTCTTTAAAACATGTGGTGGTCAATAGTGTTTAACATTTGAAAAGTTCTGTTCAGGGATATCAACCACCTCAGCTCCGACTGTACTGAAGTACCAGATTTAAGATTAGACGTCAGCGCACAAAGAACTCACAGCCGCTGTCGATAACATTATTTGCAGTAGGATGATGTGAACATAATGTCACATAAGTGTGTAATGTTTCCAAAGTTTATAAAATAAGAGGCACAGTCTTTGTGTGGACATGAGCTGTGGACAGTTAAACCACAGCACTGTTCTATCTAAACTCAAGCCATTTCAAGAGAGGTTGAAGTATCAGGTGTTAAAAAACAAAAAATAAATTAGTAAAATAGAGATGTCAGGTTTTAATTTTCTTTTATTTCCACCTTTTGTGATTTTACATTTGCTAAAACCCTATAAATGACACAGCCCAGCTTCCATACACACACATTTCAGCTCAGACATTTAAATAGCAGTGTGCCGTATTTAGGGTATCTATTGACCAAATAAAAAACAATATTAATAAGCATACTGAATTCACCTGAATCAATCACTTTAAAGTAGAGTTGTGCTTTTATTAGTTCAGACTGAGCCCCTCATGTCTACACATGGACCACAAGAACCGCCATGTTGCATCTGTGTTTCTACAGTAGCAGTAACAGACAAAACCAAGGTTCCAGAGACGGTGGATTCTCCAACTCCTTGGGAATGTGAGGAGTACGGGGAGGAGTGTTCAGTTCATTTCAATCTGCAGCTTCATCTCTAACAGCCACTAATCCTACACACTGGTCCTTTAAATTGTTGTTTTGTCACCATATGTTGGATGCAAAATATATAAATAGAACACACAAATGCGTAAATGTAAAGAATGTTCTGGCTACATTCTTACAAAACACTCCTGGAATAGTTTGTAATCTGGAATGTAACAGGGAGCGAGGGAAGCAGCAGTCCAGGTTACACAGAGATCTATGGCTTTTGCGAACTTACATTGTGTAGTGCATTTCAGGGTTTGGGGCATGTTTGCATGCAGAGGTCAGCAGGATGATCAGTGTAGTGTAGCAGTGTGGTTTAATTGCTTTCTTCAGCCATGGTGTGTTTGTCAAAGAGGTACTCGGCCATGCCATTCTGAGGGGCTCCCATGCGGCGCAGATTTGAGATCCAGTCAGCAAGCTGTTTGATGGACTTCACCTGCTCGTCCAGAAAATGTGTTTCTATGAAGTCACACATCTGTGGGAAATACATGACAAGACATTCATGTGAGAAGCAGAGAATCGGTTCTCATGCAGGCTTCAGTTTTTTTGTTTTTCAAAAACAAATTTGGCTTTTAGGTCTTTTTCTGTATTGAACCTTTTATAGCATCAGCCATCACTCATTTCAAATGTCTCTATATCTCATAGAGCAGCTGCTGACATTACCACATACTTATGCTATTTTTTTATTATGATGTTGGGATCATAAAATAATGATTTTATCTACAGCTCAGCAGCTTGGTAATGACTGATGGTTGTATTTTTGAGCCACGATCACATTTCGTACTGTGAGAACAGAACAGTTTGTGAATAAAAACTACATTGTGAATTTAGTTGATTTAAAACAAATGATCACAGAGCAGGCGCACTCAACTGAGGTTTAATGGGCTATCTGTCTCTCCCTCTCGCCAACTACGAACAACAATTTGAGTTCAAAGCCTGTAGTCATCCAGACGTCGATGTGTGAACAAAGCAGGGGATCCCTCACTGGATTCACCGTGAGTGAGTACTACGCAAAAGTACAAAAACATTTTGTACTTTTGCGTCTGTCGCGTGTTACAAACGTCATCAACACCCCCACTTGCTCGCAGTGAAACCTGCAGAGGATCTGCTGCTGTGTTCTCATATCAGCCCCTTCAGACATTCTGCTGACTTCATACTAGAGGGCCACACAGAGAAAGTGTGGAGGCTCTCACTCAGACATTTACGTTCTCACATAAAGCCCCTCCAGAGAATGTCCGGAGGTTCAGTGCATGTCTGAAAGTAGCTTAGGTGTTTCCAGGACAACCCACTATCCCTCTAAAGCTCAGATTCACAAAATGAGCAATACACACACACAAAATGAACATGAGGCAGCTGCATCCTGTATCCTTTTGCCCTTAGTCTGCTGCTTACATGAGGATCATTGTGTTCTGATGCCATTTTCTGCAGGTCCAGGAGAGATTGGTTTACACTTTTCTCCAGCTGCAGAGCGCAATCCAAAGCCTCCAGGCCGCTCCCCCACTCATCTCTATCAGGTTTCTGAGACACATAAATAATTCAAGGAAAATCAATAATCGTGATATGTTCTTTTTTTTCTCTCTCTCTTTACAAAAAAAACATAACCAACTAATTTTTTATATGCTGGCACTTGCAGCTTATTTCACAAACCAAAACACAATAACACTTAAAGGACTCAATGGAAAGAAAAGATTGACCTTGTGGATCCAACTACCCTGCTCTGAAAAAAAAAATCAATAATAATGATGCAGACAGACAGCGACATTGTTAGAAAAGTATCAGTGCAAACCCTGATGTCATGCAGAAAGATCCTGCCTCCCCTCTGGTTCTGCAGACTCATCAGCTTCTCTGCGTGCTCACGCTCTTCTTTGGACTGTGTGCGGAAGAACGTGGCAAAGTTTGGCAGGGATTTATCATCCCTATCAAAGTAGTACGCCTAAAGATCAACACAGGGAAAGATGAGAGAACTTGATTTTCATCACAAACATCCCTGAGCAGAAAAGATGTGCACTGACTTGCTGGCTTGAACATATTTCTCTAATAGTTTGTAGTTATGACGGCTATTTAGCCTGAACCTGTTATGATTAACCCACTATTGATGTGACATAAATAGTATACACAAGTTGATATCTGGTTTTTTGTTACTATTTTTCTGCAGATTTTGTCTTTAAAACATTTTGCGAATCAAGCAACAATGAAAAGATTTTTTATTGGATGTGCATGTTGTTCCCATTTAAAAAAAAGGAATTACCATAGAGAGGTAAACATAGGAGGCATACATCTCCAAGTTGATCTGTCTGTTAATGGCTGCCTCGCAGTCCTGGTGGAAGTTTTGTCGGATTTGCGAACTCATTTCTGTAAAAAACAACAGTGAATAAATGAGTCAGATCAAATTAAGGGCAGAGTTTAATTGGACATTTTGCAAGTTAAATAAAAGCAAAGACCTGGATGAGTACTAAAAACCCAGCGGATGCAGTAGGACTTTTATCATGAACTAGAAAGCGGACACTGCCTGATGATGCTGTTCTCCTGCACCATCGCTGCCAACATCACCCGACACATATCACTTCTCACCAAACTTTAGCATGTTGATGGAAACATTCACATCAGTGAATTCACTATAACTGATGTGCAATGTTGAAACAGTCAGTTCACCTTAATTACAAAAGGGGACAGCTTATTCCATACTTACACTATATTTCGAGACACATACCGTTGAGACTTCTGCCAAGACTCAGATGCAGCGAGTGCAATTACAGACATGTTTTACATTAAATTGATTTAGTTCACATGCAGCAATATCTCAGGGGAGTTCACCTCTGTGTGGAAGACAGTGCTACTCCAGGGTAACTGCAATGGGGCACTGCCCAGTTCCGGAGCATTGGTCGTTTAAGGGAGACAAACTTTCTCCATGTCAAGGTTATAAGAAAAATACAAATATGAGAATAAGAATCCATTTGATTTATAGAGCACATTTAAAAATCCACATTGCAGTGCTTTGCAATGACTGCAAAATAAAACTAGTTGTAATTGTGAGACAATGTTGGTCAGACACTGTTAACTCTATATAATAATAATAGTAATATTATATTATTTAGAACATTTCAATACACAGTTACAAGATACAAGTTAAAAATGAAAAAGAGAAACAATAGAAAACAATGAGAAACAATCAATTTGAAGATCACACCGCCACAGAGCGGACACAGGAATTAAAACCTCAAATAGAAAATAAACTCTGACACAACACACAGGTTCTCTGGAGACGTGATGGCGGCTAACTTCAGCACAAGCTAACAGAGTAGCTTCTACCAGAGGACACCGGTGATGTGACCGATTAGCTTAGCATGTATTCTCCACAGCACAGCTAGCTGACTGCTAAGTTCACCGACACAGTCACACAACGTGCAGCAGCTCGTTCACCCACAGACACAGCACGAGCAGAGGACCCTACCTGGCGCGTGGATCAGGGGCCGCTCACACAAACACGTGTCGAAGTGTGATGTGTTCGATGCTCCACAGACATGAGCGGACCTGTGGACCAGCGGGACGTCACGAACGTGTGTAAACGGTGGATTAAGCCACGCCCTCGTATTTCACTGATGCCCGCGTTGCCAGGTTTGACTAAAACACGGAGCAGGAGTCTAGAAAACTCCATCAGTGTATAAATACTTTGTGTTTTACGTACTTTCACATTAATCTTAAATAAAAAATAAAAGGTGCAATATTTTGAAAGAATCGGGATATATAATATGAGCTATAAAAAAGCCTCACTTTCTATATAATTACACTTCACAATTAGCAGTTCATGTGTGCCATGTATTATTAGATGTAGTGACAACTATGGTAAATGCACACAAATAGTCAACAAGATATCAGTACTATACAAGAAAATACTGAACTTAAGTAAATATAACAAAAACTCAAACCAGAACAAAACATATATCAGGTATATCAACAGCTTAATCAAAGTATAACTGGTGATGGGAGCAGTGGTTCACAATGGCGCCAAAAAAGGTTATCAGTTCAAATCCCAGATTGGCCAGGGTCTTTCTGACTGGAGTTTGTTTTCTCCTGCAGTTACAGACACACTGGACGTTAGGTTATCTGGAGACTTCACGTTGACCTTAGGTGTGAACCCGAGCAATGGCTTTTTTAATTGTGGTGATTCTCAGACAGGCAGTTATGGTGAGCGTCTCATTTCCCCTTGTTTCTTGGAGATTATATCCTTACCGTACTTATGTTACTAATGCTGTGTATTTCACCAGTCACATCTCTGACTTGTGTCTTTACCATACGCCTCCCTCAGAATCTAAAAACACTTATACAAACCCACACAAATGAGTTTACACTGGCCCACTTAAGGAAAGGTATATCTCAACCGAGTTGAAAATCAAACAACCTGGCAGGATGGTTAGCAGTTAAAGGGGATGGTGATGACAATCCCTCTGAACATCCATGTGCAGTCTAATTATCTCTTTGAATGCTGAATTAAATTAAAACATTAGTAAACAACCTAAGGTGGAGTTTTTATCCGTTATTATCATCATGATAATCAGTTTATCAATGAAAGCTTTACTATGAAAAGGACCTTTATCAACACAAGCTGGTTGATATAAATTGCTGGATATCTATGGTATATTTACATAACCACCCTTACATGGACAGATTAGATCTTTTCTCTAGACTGAGTGGGTGAGTACCTGTGTTTGACATTTGTTCATCTTACATCTTCAGCAGATGTAATTTTTTACTGACAAATGTGATATGCATCATCAAACCTTTTAAAAGCTGCAAACTGAACAATACATTTGCACCAATCACCATTTTAATACATTTAATAAATCCCAAATTAGGGACATCTACTATCATTTAGATTCAGTACACAAATTATACACATGAACATTTTTCTGATGATTTGGCAAACACTTTCAAGGAGTCAGATCCCACTGGGTTATAAAAGTGTGAAGCATCAAGTTTATCCCACATGTATCACCCAAATACATGATATTTTACAAATGAGTAATATTGTTCCTAAAACGCTCAAACCTAAAACCTTTAAATTCAATAATAGAAAAACATTCAGAGAAAAAAAAAAAACATTTTACTTTATTGGAAACAGACTAAGGCAAAAAAATTACTTTATACAGCAGTGTCAATCTGTATCAGCGTACAGACATTACTCCCCAACGGGAGGAGAGTGCCACACAGCAGAGCTGGTGCGTTTAAAATAACGAGGCTTGCTCTTGTAAAAGATGTTTTCCAGTTTTGGAGGTTCAATTTTCCCAAAGAAAGAATCTAAGTCAGGAGGGTTGAAGTACTGCTTCATGATGATCTGCTGCAGGTTGGGACCTGGGAGGAGAAAACATGAAACTGAAATTAGAACCATACAACAAACAAGCCTGTATTCATTAAAAACCATTCAGGCGTGTTATAATATTACAACTGCCTGATTTTAGCCAGTTGCAGCCTGTGATGTTTTCATGTAAAAAAACACGTAGATCAGATTTATTGGAGACACTACATTGCCTGTAGGTCTGCAATATGCTAGCGACTTGTCCAGGTTATACCTTGCCTCTCTGTTTGCGAAAATGACGCCATCTGTGATCACCAGATAAAGTTGCTAAGCTGTGACTGGACCGTGGTTGAGTGAACCACGACTGACATGAAACTAACATCACTAAACTGGATTAATGACTACAGCAGATTTGTGAAACCGCAACTGAACATAATAAATGACAATAATACTAATTCATCATACCCTCAGCCCAGGACGGAATAGGTTTCCTTGGGGCAGACTCATCATCAGTAGAGTCGTCACTGTTTTGGTCCATCCCATAATCCTCAGCACTTTTGGACAAAGTCAGAGTTTTGTTGCCGCCCTTTGGAGTGATGGAGTACGACTGTGGTGATTGCTGCCGAGAAGGATATCACACACATTGATGAGGAAGAAAGTTACATCATGTTTTAAGATAGAAATCAATGAAATTCTAGAACATAATAAAAAAGGTACCTCAATATCCACGGTCACATTGAGGCCACCACCCTTTCCCACAGGTGTTCTCATTACAGAGTTCTGAAGAGATTCAAGAGAGAAGTGGTAAATATGTTTTCACCAAGGCTCGACATGCAGAGCCAAAGCCCACACGCAGATCTTTAAACATTCAGGTAAAGCATTCATGTACATTTACACAGTCACTAAATAACAATGATAGAAACTATACTGAAATTCATAGAAACCAAATCCAACCAGTTTCCCTTACATGCAAAGCTGTAGAATTTTTATTTCAATTTCATTGTGTCATTTTGTTTATCAAAGGCTAAAAGTGAAACTTGTCTCACCTCGATATCCACGGTCACATTTAGGCCAGAAGCAGCAGTAGCCTTCATTACAGAGAGCAGAGGAAAATGTTTAGTTATTACATTACATCATTATTCAGGTTTCTGGTGTCTCCTGTGAGCACTTGTGATAAAATCTTACTTCTCCGCTCTTACATGTGAATTACACGTATGACACAGATATGTCTGATGTCACTACAGTATGTGTGTGTGTCAGCACAAGCGAGCGAAAGAGAGGTAGAGAGACAAGTGGGGACAGTCTGAATGAATCTCATGCAGCTGTGAAGAATTCAATGAAAGTATCAATCTTTATGTTGTGATCTATGTTTTATTTATTTTGTGGCAGTGTTTACAAAAAAATATGTCTGATTCAGACGTCTGATTCATTCAAACCTTTGCAAGAGCTGACAGTCTGCATCCTGTCAGCTCTTGCAAAGGTTTCACTTCAGTAGTGTACATTAATTAAGGCTGGTTTACCTGTACTTTAGCAGCCTGTTTAGCAGCAGCAGCCTCCCTCTGTTTAGCAGCAATTCTCTCTTTAGCTGCTTTCTCCTCTGCAGCCAACCTCTGCTCCTCTTCCTGCAGGAACAAAACTCACATCAACATCAGCTGCAAAACATCTCAATGTATTAACCTTAAAAATGGCACTTGTTGCTATAAATACATCATGTGAGCTCCAGTTTCCATGAAACAATGAAGGTTAAGGTGATAATCTGTCATACTAAAAGCTTAGAAGCAGACTCTCCTGTAAGAGTGATCTGTATTCAGTGTTTTGATAACTTAAAGTAGATTCTAATGCTGCTGTCATCAAATACGTAACCACAGTCACATGGAGAAGGTATCTTGTTGCCTAACTGATCAGTTTAATTCATTTGAGTAATTGCTTCATCTTAATGAAAATTCTGTTTTCTGACCATGTACCTGCTCACACTTGTTTGTGTCTGGTTTTATTTTAGACAGATAAAACATTCAGTTAGACATTGTGAATTTTAACTTCTTACCCGTTTTCTTTTTTCCTCAAGAGCCTTCCTTTTCTCCTCTAGTTCTCTCCTCTCCCTCTCTCTCGCTGCTCTCTCCAGTTCACGCTGCAGAGCGAGAGCCTTTTCTTTTTCCACTCGCTCTCTGGGGAAGATAATTAAATAAAGAACTCAAGTCAGTGAAATAAACTCTAGAGAAAAAAAAAAACTTTCTCGGTGACTTCACAAGAGCAGTGACAGTAGTGTGAGGACAGAGACAAACCTTTCAGCAGCAGCTTGTCGTTCTCTCTCCAGCTCTCTCTCACGCTCCTGTTCCCTCTTCAGCTCTAGTGCTTTGCGAGCCTCAGCCAGTTTACGAACTCGCTGCTCCTCCTCCTCTGCCTTCTTTTTGGCCAGAAGCTCCTGTTGCCGCTTCTCTTCCTCCTGAAGTTTTAAGAAACGCATACCGCATAAGAGAAGCCTGATCACGGTGCGTCATTGCAGAGGAAGTTCACAACAGCAAAATCACTTTTAACATTAATACATATGGTAAATGGTTGGTGGCTAGACTTCAATGTGTAGTCGACTATTGGCTAAAGCCGGTGAGCGCCCCCATCTACAGCTACAACAAGAGATAACCGAATAAATAATTAAAAAATAAACTTTGTCTCACTGCTTGTTGAATCTTCTTCTTCCGAGCCTCTTCCTCCAACTTCTTTTTCTGCTCCAGCTCCTCTTGTCGTTTCAGGGCCACCTTCTTCTTGTTCTTCTCGTCTGCCACACGCTGCGTGAAGAGACACAATGTGAGACAATGAGATAGATTAGACAAAAAGGGGCTGTGTATTTGGCGTGAACACGTAGATTCAGAGCCATGAAATGTGTTGCACACCTTATCATTTTTCATTTCATCAATCTGAGCCATTTTCTGCTCAATCTTCTTTTTCTTTTCTTCCTCCCTCTGCTCTTCTTTTACTTTGGCCTCAAACACCCTCCTCAGCCTCTCATCCCTCTTCCTGCAACACAAATTGTAAAAGTTATGATATGCTATAAGATGATGGTAATAAAAAAAAAAGTATTAACTCTGGAATTCTTTGGAACACTAACCTCTTAAGTTCCTCCTGTTTCCTTTTCTTATCTTCCTCCATTTTTTTCATCCTCTCCTCCTCTTGCTCCTGCTTCTTTTTAAGTGCTTCCAGTTTGTGACGTTCTTTTGTCTGAAAAGAGAAAACAAGGAGGGAATTTGAAAAGCATTTAGGAAAATGTCAGAAAACACTTGGAGAACAAATAGGTGACAAAAAAATGTATCCAAACTGGAAAGTGAAGTGCAGTAATGTGGAAAACGATCACCTCCCAGAATAAACACCAAAAGCAAAAATCCATCCAAACAGACTTTGTGCTACTATTGTGTTCTACGCCAATTTGAAATGTAAGACATTTCAATAACAAATAAAATTCAACTGTTTCACAGTCACACCGCTAGAAGAAGGGTGAAATATGAAAATAAGGTTTACAATTATTTATTGATATTTATTTTACATCCCTGCCCAAACTTCTCAGGGGTGTGGAATAATACTTCCTACTCATATAATAGATGTATGGATCAGGTCCGATGGCCAAGTGTCTCGTATGAAAGTCAGATTCAGTTAAAAGACAAAAGTACAGACACAAAACCACCACAAATAGACAAAGAAATACTGTAATGACATATCTTTCAGTTTTAACTGAGTTTAGAAGCTCATCTTTACCCAAAGTACTCCTTGAAACACAAGATCATTGGAATATGACTTGTGGTTAAGATGGATTTTTACTTTTCTTCTGATCTTCTGATCAAATTGTGTTTCAAAGTCAACAAACAGTGAGGTTACACAATTTATTTAAGGTGGTTTGACGGTGGATTGTTAGACGGCAAAATAAAAGCATTGGTGACCCATGGAATCAGAGACACCATCAAGATTGCAGCGTGTGGGTGTAATGTATATCTAGCAGCCCCTTTCACACATGGATAGTGTAAAGTTGCAGTGTTCAGTTACTTTATGTAGCATAGGACTGTCTCCTTTACATAAAATGTGAAGCATTGAGACTAATTCTACGAAAAGTTCCCACTCATGTTTTCACTAGAGCCAAAATTTCCAAGAAATCCTTTAAAATTGTGAAACATTAAGTGCCAGGATATTTACAACTGATGAATTGAAATGCAGGGGTGGGAAAGGGGCTTCTCTAAAGACATGTATTAAATGAGGAGATAAAACTGGATATTAGACACCATCAAGTACCCACAAACATACGGTGCTCAACATTACACTTACCACTATACCAACACTCAACTGAGGAGAGGAGAAAAAAAAAGATCCAAATAAGAGAACCACAGTTTCAAAGCTCAAGAAAAAACTGAAACATTAATATTCTAAAATTTAAGAAGACGCACTTTAGCAGAACTAATTTTTATTCAATAAGTGACATTTCTTTTTTATTTAAGCTGTTGCAAGCTACAAAATGGATTGTGTGGTTTTAGAGACAGACAAAGCAAAGATTATAAACTATCTGATAAGCAGTAATTTCTCTTGTTATTCACACGTAAGATACTACTTCAAATTCACAGAGTTGAGTAATCAACACCAATTATAAGCTGAAAGTTCAACAACAAAAAATACAATCAGAGATAAAGGGTGCTTTTTTATCATATACAAGGTTTTCCCAGTAATTATATACATTTATACACAACAACTAAGCATTTTTGAACTGACTAAAACCAAACGAACCAAAAAACTGTGCTGAGGTTTCTACTACACTAGATGGAAAAATACCATGTTGTTTTACAATTCTTCTTCTGGTGGACAGTGCAACAGCTAAATGTGAAATACTGGGGTGAAGCACTCATTTTATCAACGAGCAGATTTGTTTTGCTCTTCTTGTTAATGTCTGACTGAACTGTGAAAATCATCCACATGGGTTGAGTTAGAATATATTCTAATGATTAATGTGGAAAGAAATCCATATTTTCAAAGTGCCCTTCAGCCTCCACCCCCAGCCACCACTGCACCTAAGCCCACCAGGACCCCTCAGAAAACCTTGCATAGCTGAGGATAGTTGAAATGTGTAGCTTTGCTTTGGGTTAAAATATGAACTTACCTTGGGATCAGTCCTCATTGGAGTGGTGTGTTTGATGAAGGACTTGAGAGCAGCAGAGCGGCCGAGGGAATTTGGAGTCATCATCAGCATTTGGTTCTTCTGTACAGTGTGGAGGAAAGATCTCATGTTGGGCCTCACTGCCTAAATATTAGAACAATGAAGAATATGTTAAAAACCTCACTATTTAATAAAGAAATTCAAATATTTTTTGTAGAAAGATGTGTGTATTTTTTTTATTTACAAACAACACTTACACTCTGACTTTTCTTGGGGGGAGAAAACCTCTTTGTGGGACTTTCCTCCACAGTATCTGGTGCTTTACGTTTTGTACTCCGACGTGACCTGGACGCAAAGAAAAATATTTTTAGAGGAGGACACAATACAGATTTTTTTTCAAGAACCTCAACAAGCTGACTCAATTTTTAATATCATTGCAAACATCAAAAATTATTTCCCTCTGTCGTAAAGACAACAGATAAATGCTGACACACAGAGCACTCACCTTCGACCTGACAGGGGGGTCTGATGTTTCTCAGCAAAAACTGAAACACAAAGATTTACTAAATACACAATACATTTTGGTACACAACTGCCCAGCATCAATCATATATAGACATCAACAATAAATATGAACTACAAAAGTCAATTAAAAATAGAGTTCTCATACCTGTCCTCTTGTCAGGGGTGCTCACTTTGTGCTCAGAGATAAACAATGGTGGAGGCGCCAGAGTGGGAGAGTTTGCAGCCACAGAACGAGTAACGCGTGCAACAGATGGATGTAAGCTCTGGTTTGCCTGAGTAAATATTTATTGGATACAAAAACATCAGCTGGTCAATAAATGTAGGAAAATTTCAGTTTGACACGTTATAAACAAATACATTTACACACATACCTCAGGAGCTTCCTTAGCTCCATCTGCTGCAGCATTGTCCACTGTGTCTGCAGTTCCAGCTTCCAACATGCTATAGCAAAGATACATTTAATATGGTCAAGAAATACTTTAAAAAGAAAAAGAACACATGACCAGTCACACATAACTAACGCAGATAAATTTACACTGTTACAGTCAATGACAATTAACTAATTTGTTTTATGTTTACTCACGCCTCCTTATCCTCTTCTTCAGCAGAGTCCATGCAAGAATCCTCTACAATAAAAAAAACATATATAACACTTATCTAATCAGAGTGCTGGTGAACTTGTGAACCAAATGGGCCTAATTTCTCACCACTAATATTGCTGCTACAGGTGGAGTTGCCCTGGTGAGCAGCCTTCCTCTTGAGCATGGAACGGCGAGAGGCACGGCGAATAGACTCCTGCGTCAGACTGTGCCGCAGACCAGCCAGGGAGTGACGTAGCTTAAGAGAGCACCGCACCGAGCTCCGGCGTGAGCTCTGAGCAGCTCCAGCTATTGCAATCTTAGCAGCTGTACGGCCGGGTGAGGGCTCTGGCTTTTTAGCGTGCTCAGCAGACAAGCGATCACTTGAGGAGATGTTGACAACAACCCCAGGTGAGGGTATCTTAGGTGGAGACTGGGCAATGCACATGTCTTCAGGCTCGACTTCTGCATTGTTCCCCTTGTTTTTGTCCACATCTTCCTCCTCCAACAGCTCTGGCTTCTTGTTCAGCACCTCTTCTCTTTCGACGCTTCCACTGGGTGAATGGCTCACATCCTCTGGTACCTCTGGCTTACTCTGTTTGTTTTTGCGGGTGGTTCGTTTAGGCTGTGTGGATGTGCTGGCTTCAGAGGTGGAAGGACCGGGGATGGAGTCTTCTTCAACAATGAAGTTCAGTGATTTTACAGAGGAGCCACGAAGGTTACTGCGTTTTCCCTTTGAAAACCTGGACAAAGGAATATTTTGAATTAAAATGCATGTGTAAAATTTTGTTCCGACTAAAACAATAAAGAAACAAACAAACCTTCGCCTAGCTTGATTTTCTTCCTGGCGTCCCAAAGATACACGCTTTCTGCGACTGTTCTTTTTCTGTGATGGTGTTTTTGGCATCAATTCTGGTTCAGCATTAAAATCTCTGAAACAAAAAGAAATACCTTTGTTCGTAAAACTTTAAATATAAAGAAGAAAGCGATATTGACATTACAAAGATGTAAAGCTGTAAAAGAAGGGGGTAAGTAAGTATTTTATTTAATTGATTTTGTAAGACATTACGTCATGCCTACCTTGAGAACATGCGCTTGGCTTCCTGTTGGATCTCCTCAAGCCAAACCACGTGGACATTATCAATGTCATTGATAAATTCTTGTTTTTTGCCATCAAACATTTGCATGAGAGAATGCACAGATGATAGTAAGGTGTTCATGGTGATGACCTGGGTGAAGATAGAGAGATTAAAATCTGACTGGAGATGGCTAGTAAGAGGAAAGTCATTTAATACATCATCTAGACAGCAATACAACAACTCACCTGTATTAAACCCACTCTAGAAGTAACATTTTTTAATGAAACAACACACTGTCGATTTGGTCTATTGTGCCCATGTATGAAAAGAGCTCTTGAAATATTAGGCAGACAACAACTGGTCATTTAACACTGTTACTAGGTAAACATCCCTCCAAGTGTAAGCAACTATAGTAAATAACACACATTTCAAGTCAGAGGTGATCTGAGCAAATGCTGCCTCAAAACTTTTATACACTATCTCGACTTTACAGAGTTGGACACTTGCATAGAAATGAACAATATAACAAAGCTATCATGGTTGGGAGTGTACAATGTGATGTTGGTATCCATTGACAATACTGATGTAGTTCACTTAACATACTGGGCTGACGTAACAAGTCCCAATTCCTTTTCCCCTCACTTTACAACACATGTATGGAAATCTATCTACGGGGTCGATGTTACTGTGCACTTGATTTTATTTTTAAATGGCCATCTCTACTTTAATTTTACCCAAATGTTTATGGAATTAATTAAAATTAATTCACTTATATATATATAATGTACTTTCAGTAAAGTGCACTGTTTGGTTTAATACGCTCTCGTGCGGCCTACGTAATAACTCCAACACTAATGTTTTAAAGGAGATGTTCAAATTCAGGTATTGTCCAATCAGAGGTCCGATAGGAACGAAGAATGAAGTGGGTGGGTCGATCTCTGAGAGCAATACTTCGACAATACATGACCTGTACAAACAAACGAGTGGACAAATAATGATAATCTGCACTTTTAGTGAGGTCATTCCTGCAGATCAGTGTTTCATCTATTCTGCACCGCTCTCCTCTTTGACTCTGAGCGCATGCGCACTGTCGCTTGTTAAGCCGGAGGGATATTTGAAAACAATATGTCGGACATTGACAGAATAGTCTTCAAGGCGGACACACGTCGTGTCACAGCAAAAACAGAACTCACTCCCGGAACAGATAACCCACACGTTTTATCTACACAAGGTGAATTTACTGACTCAACGTCACCCTAGTATCATGTTAGCTTAGCTTGCTAAGACCTAAAGGAGATCGGCAGGAAACACCAAACCTCAGATCCTGTTAAATGCCACCAGATGCTGTGACACGTTAAGGGAAACACTGTGAGTTCATTTAACTGGGTTTGATTAATACGGTTTTGGTTTGCAACTGCTCTGCTGTTTAGACGTTGTTGCTACAATGCTAGCTAACGCTAACGTCGTGTTCCAACACTTACCTTTGATGTTCGCGCTCCTGGAGGAAGAAATCCGATGCTCGCTGCTCCGCTAAGTTTAAAAACCAGAACTATCGCATACTGACGTAAAGACGAGCGAGTTAAAGTGAAGGTGAATCCACTTCGCTTCACAGCTCGTGGTTGCGCTCTTCACAACACGGACAGTACCAGCAGCGCTTCTCCCTCTGACCCGCTGAAACCGTTTAACTGATTCAAAACCTCAGCAGCCAATCGCCTGGCTCTGTAACCAGGAAGCCGATGCATTTGCGGATCGGGGTTGTCCGTAGGGGCGGAGCTCGCCGTTTGAATACATGGGGGGAGTGGTGCGGAGTCTACAGCGGTCTACGCCTGAGGACAAAACGTGCAAACCCATCAGACGTCCTGGGCGGAGTTACAGCGCTGCGTCGATTTAAATCGTCCACTCGATGTGTGGCAGGATTTCCTCCGCCCCGCCCACTACACTCCAGCCATGGACAAAAACATCTCACACACACACACACACACACACACACACTCCAAATGTGAACAATGTTTTTTGCAGTGAGTTTTAATGTGATGACCTCTGTCTGTGCTTTGTCCCATCATGCCACTGTGTTTCTCCAGGAAAACAAACAGGATGTTTGATGACAGCATCACAGTGAAGTCAGTGATGGTCCAGCTCACACTTTTAGTCTTTGTGGCCCTGAGGCCTCAATACACCGTCTTTCAATCGCCTTATACTTAAAATATTTGTATCGTCAATATCTCCATTAGCACATTCTACTTTAAAGTGAAAGCTTTGTAGTAGTTCTGGTGGCGAGACTTTCATCTCACTGCAGTGAACTTATTCTTGACCTATTTTGACTTTTATTATTCTTGTGCTCTCGTGTTTGACTGTTTTGTGTGCTACTGGATACCTACAATTCCCTCTGGATCAATAAAGTATCTATCATCTATCTATCCAGGAAAATGCTATAGTGAGAGAACATGATCAAACACAAAAACATGACACTATAGAATATTAGCTGACAGAAGGTAGTTAGTTGTGATTTTTAACTTTGCAGTATTTTTCTCAGTTCAATATATGCCCTGTGAAATAGTTTTTTTCTTTGCTTGTGTTTTTCTATTTGCATGTTTTCTTGAGATGCAGTGTGTTTAGCTCTCCCATCATAGTATTGTTTGCATGCTTGTAGCTTGTAAAACAATCTGAATATATTTCATTAACAATTGGTTCATAGTTTTGTCACATGGCATATTATAGAAATAAGTAGCTATCCTATTTATAAGTGTTCTAGATGATGCAAATAAATTGCAATAAATGTTTATAGACCACTGAGTTGTGAATTTTAGAACAGACAATTTGTCATGTCTCAAACATTTTCCTTTTTAATCACAATAAACAAGCACTAAAAAAGTTGAGAAATGAGCAGGTCCTACATCCCCACCGGCCAGAAGGAACATCCACTGCCTTCAAAAACAAGTTGACATGAGATCTTAAAGATTTTCATTATGCTAATTTCTCTTCTATGACAGAGCTATAGTCAGAAAAACACAGAATTCACATCACCCTTTATTCAATTTCATATATATTTTGTCCATGGTTGGTCATGTTAATGTCAGTATACAGTATAACAGTAGCAAAGATATAAAATAGCTTGCTCAACCTATTTTTTATTTATGTATAATCGCAATGATGAGGAGGAGCAGGGATTGTTGTTTTACAAAGGCCAGCAGGATGACACTGAAGGAAGTTTACAAACGCAGCCAGGTTCTCGAGGGAAAGTTACTGGCTGCCCTGAAAATAGAGACGCATGTGAGTGAATTCATTGTAACAAAGATATTTAGTTATTATAAAACATACATTTCTACGGGTGGAAAATATTATACACATGCAGTTTAGGAAACAGCTTATTATTTTTTCCTCGTCATTAGGCTAATTTCCAAATTTAACCTCTGTAAGGGGTCAGGCGTAAAATTGTATTCACCAGTCCCTGAGACGCAACCCAGTAATCTAGACCTGGAGGTAATTTGGGAAATATTGGCAATTTTAGTATCACCTTCTTAAATATGAATATTTTTTAGTTCTAACTATTCTGAGATATAGACTCAACGTTTTCGAGTTTTTTAAAGTTGGTAAAACAAAAATGGGTATAGTTTACTATTTCACTGATATTTTAAACACTGAAGCAATCCATTTTCAAAGAAATAACTTTACAGTCATATATTTTACTATACTACATAGTAGACTATGATGGAATAAAGTGATGTTACACCAAAGTTTTCTCTGTGTTAGTTGAATCAAAAAATTTGAAATTTGATAAAATGCAACTTTACAAGAAATGAGCTCAGTAAACTAACATAAGTAAATATGATTTGTGGAGGGGGTCCTTCTTAAAGACCAGAGCCCACAAGATGGTGAATGGAGAATATTCTACTTCAGTGCTGTATATTTTAAATACATTTGCAATTACTTGAATTATAGAACAGAGTAAACATGGGGCCTTTGGGCACAAATACAATATCCTTCATTTGGCCTTTTGTCCTATTTGTCCTTGAGTTTTTGACTTATTTTTTTCCTGTCGATACTGTGTGGTTCAGGGGGTGAAATGTGTTGCTCTATATTATTAGTATACAAACAGAAATTGTTGGTTTTATTACAAACAGTTTCTTGGTTTGTGTGTCACCTGGTGTGAGAGGGATTTTTTCTCCTGATGCCTTCAGGACCACCTGTAGATCGTGGGGCTTAGCGCTGCCATCTCTCCTTGTCTGTTCCCTCAGTATGATACAAACTTCATCTTTCCTCAGCAGCCAGTCCATCTGATTCCCCAGGTAGTTCACACCACGAACACAGAGCTCAGAAATGTCATCGGGAAGAATTGGGGAAAAGGCCAAACACTCCTTCTGAACTCTAGTAAAAAGAACAAAAAATCATACAAACTGTATCACTGTGAACGTGCTCTGTTCATACTCATTGATCGTGGTGGGAGCATCGATGACGGACCTGAAGCCAGTGTAACCAAACAGCACAGCTTGCAGGAATCCTCCCATACCCGTGAGAAAGTTGACTGCACCAGAGCCGTCTGATGATTCACTCCACACCTGAGAGGAAAGGTTATCACACAATCACTGAGTATTCAGAGTACTAGTATTAGTATTAGTATACTGTGGGTGTGAGAGTCAGAGGGATACCTGGAACGGGCCCTGAATGTTGCTGAAGCACTTTTCAAGTAAACGTTGAGCTCTCTCAGCCTCTCCCAGTTCCAGCCAGCCGATTGCAAACATCCCCTAAGATGCATAAAAAATTACATGAACCAAAATCAATAAGTAAATAATGAACCCTGTATTTTTATTCATTAAGTCACCCACCTATAGTAAGGACAGTAAACAAACATAAATGTACGAGTACAATCAATTTCATGTCACTTAATGCTACTACACTACGAGTTGAGATTGTTTGTCACTGCACACATTTGAAAAAGGGAAACAATGCAATTAAAGTTAAAACTTCTATAGCATCACTTTCACTACATATTGCTGTTGATGTTTAATTGTAATCTCTTATATAAGATCAACATACTACACACCCTGTCTTACCCATGTCATCGCTGGACCTTCAGGGTCTGTGACCGGCTCGTATGCCTCAAGATCATTCCTTCTGATCTCTGCAGACATAGACAATCCAAGAGGATAACCCAACATCACCGTGTCTGCCTGCTTCACTGGGTGGCCTGTGAGAGGCACAACACACAGTCTGATGTGAAGTCACAGGCACTCGATTTTTTCTGGAGCGGGTAAGAGCAAGAAAGGTGCAAAAACGAACCTTTAACGTAGCCATCGAACTCGGGATGGTACTGGGATTCGGTGTCAAACGGTATCTTGATGTGTTCGGCCACTTCTTTCCATTCCTTCGGTGCAGGGTGTTGGAGGAGATCAGCCAACTCTACAGCAAACTGCAGACTGACACATGAGAAATGTTTTGTATTACTGGTATTAACAAATTAAAGGCTCACTGTGTAAGACTTAGGTTAAAGGGATCTTTTGGCAGAAATTGAATTTAAAATGATCTAGTGATGTTTTCACTATTGTGTTTCATCTCAATTGTACAAATTGTTGTTTTCTTTACCCTAGAATGGGCCCTTTATATTTAAACGCTTTATATTTACAGGGAGCGGGTCATCTCTACAGAGGCCACCATGTTTTTTGTCTAAACACATTTTTGTCTAAACACATTTCGAGCTTTTATGACAACTGAATTCTACCACAGGTAATCAAATATTAGTACCTGAATTTGGCCACCGTGTTTGTGAACACAGAGTTGTTGACATTGTAGTAATACTCATCAGGCGGCATTACACCTAAAGAGGGCATCAAAAAGAAATGCCTCATTATATCGTAAAGAGCATATTCAGTGACATTTACATGAAGATTAAACAGTTAGGTCTGACACATGGTGTGTCATCTATTAAGTTATTTAAAATGTACCATTTAAAATAGAAATAAAAAACAAATCTGATTTTACAAAATGTATTAAGCAAATTAAATCAAAAGCTGTCAACATTTAAAAACCCATAAAAAAACGCTCTGCTTTATTATAAACGTCTTTTGGTGAGATAGTGAGTTTTTGCGCTGGAGAATAATAATAATTGAGCTTTTATTAAAGAATGATCCTAATATCAGTGTCAAACTAAATCAGTTCTGTCCATTTATTATCTTTCTACTAATGCTCTTTACCTAGGAGATGATATTTCTGGTCCTCAGGGTTCCATGTTACTCTAGAAACCCAGTAATCAGCCACACCATATATCACCTCACTACCCTGGCCCTCTCTGAACATGGACAGATCCTGTAACAAAGAGCTCAGTTAACACCTTCACCACAGGGCGAGACAACGTGACGATGACAAGGGATGAAGGAGTTTACCTCACTGAGGTAGAGATAGTGCTGGAAGGCCAGGGTGACGTCTCCATTGATGTGGATCTCTTGGTGTCCATAGATGTCCTCTGGACACACCTCCCGCCCTGACACAGCACTCTCCCATGGGAACTTTATTCCCTGTAAGGATAGCATCACCGTAAGACTAAGAGTTTATTTTGAATAATAACATGTACAATAACAACAGTATCCTTTTTATCCAGTTTTAATTTTTTTTCCCTTATACTTTATTCAAGGAAGTGTATAACATAACTTCTAAGAAAACAATCACAACAGCACATCATCACTGCAAGATGGCAGCACTCATCTGAAATATGTTTGCTTCAGTTTTGTACTGTGGGAGGAAGAGGTGACACACACATATTTCATACGGTCAGTTGTTCATATCATAATTTACACTTGCTACATGGACACATGGAATATAGTAATTCATGTGCTTATATGGGAAAATATTTTTGTTTGCTTTCTTGCCATGAACACTGTGCTCAGACTTTCAGAACTGCTCCAGCTCCCTTTATGACCTTTAATGAAAATGTGTTAAGTTCTGTGTGTGTGTGCATCTAGTGGGAGTGAGTGAAGGCAGAAGAACGGAGATGTGATACTATCATCATACCTTGTAGCCTTGCTTTTGGGCGTTGTCTTTAGCGCCATCTATAGTCCTCACCCTGTACTCCAGCACAGCTCGGGCTAACTTTGGGTAGAAAAGGGCGATCCCAGGATACATCCACATGTCCTGTCACATCAGAGTCATTGTGTGATACATTAATCAAACGATAAAACAAATAACATGTATGTAGGCATTAACTGCCTCCAGCCATACCTGGTCCCAGAAAACATGGCCCCAGTAGTCCTGACCATCCCCACCATTAGACAGCCCGCCTGGACTGACTCCCCCAAAAGAGCTGGCGGTGTCGTGTAGGGAGGGGAAGGCGCTGAGGAGGTAGAACATGCAGCCAATCAGAGCCTTGCAGAGGCTCTCTGACCCTGACACCTCCACCTTGCTCTGGAGCCACAGCTCTTTCCAGGCCTTCTCGTGAGACGGACGCAGGTTACCAGTGGAAATCAGATCCAGGCCCTCGTTGAAGTTGGCCTCAGCAGAGTCTAAACCATTGGCCACCACCAGGATGAAACCCCAGCGGGCCTGGCTCTGCTCTGGAAGCAGCGTCAGGGTCTCGGGTATGGGGGTCCAGATAAGGTGCACTGTGGTACAGGAGCCTCCAGGGAACTCAGCAGTGGACGTCTGTCCATGGATGTGCCTGGAAGAGGGGAAAATGGACAGCCTATAAGATCACACTCATACTAAACAGAAAAATTTAATCATTTTACATCTGTTTTGTAAACCATACCTCCCTCCTTTATAATCAGGGTCAGACTCAAAAACAATGTCTTTGCTCTGAGGTGTGAACGAGCTGACCAGCTTAACAGTAACCGGCTCCTGTGACGTCACCTGCCGCACCAATAAAACCTCCATCACCATCAGGTTGGGGTAGTGTCGATGTGAATATAAAGACTGGGAGGCAGTTACTCTGGCTGAGCTCAGAGTGTGTGTGAAAATGCCTGGACGAGAAGACGAGACAATTAACAGTTATGAATCTTCTCAACTTGAGATCAGCAGTGACACGGTTTTTTTTCTAGAGATCATCACCTGTGTTTGTGTCCAAACTGTATGTGTGCTGGGCAGGTTCCTCTGTCTCGGCTTTAATGGCCAGAGGGCAGGGGACATCTGCCCGGTGACATCGTCCGCCCTCCCCATTGTACACGCCGCCCATGTGCATGATGTTGTTGTACACCCTCCAGCCCAGGAGGCCGTTGGCCAGGGGAGGGAGGAAGCGCCGGTCACTGGGAAGAGCATCAGTGGAGAAGATGTAAGGGTCTGAATGGCAGGACATGGCGAGGAGGGGGTTTCTTATCGGAGTCTTTTCCAGGACAGTCAGGGGTCGATGAGAGGGTCCCAGGAGATGATGAATGTGCAGTTATTCTACTCACTGTGGGGTGTGAGAACATTTATATTTTGACAGCAGTTTTCTACTCACACTATTATTCTCCTTTAGTAAGATTACATACTATATTTTTGCACAATTTAGCACATGCACAATTTAGATTTTTTGCAGCTGGACAACATTCAGACACACACACACACTTTTCACAGGTTCCTGTTGGTAAAGTCTATTTGTAGATTGTGTACTTTCACACTTGTGTGTCACAAGGCGTGTTTAATTGCATCCTGAGACACTGTGCAGAAAGCTGGAGTAAAAAAAAAGAGCCACTAACTAAACAAATACACAAATTATAAAAATCCAATCCCTGCATTCATTTTTCCCCCATTTTATTTAACCATGTCTGAGATTGAGGGTTACTTTGAAGACATGAAATGGCCAAAATAAGGATAAATACACGGTTAAGAGTCAGTCTGAACAGTTGCAGGCCTCCATCCATCAGAATCCCCTCAATCACACTCGTACAGTGGGAACGTGCCAGTCTCACATGAGCAGGAAGACGCATCTGTTCCTGCAACAAAGAGGGAAGCTGGAAAAAAAAAAGCCAAAGAGAGAGAAAAACTAATCTGCAGGAGATCCCAAACCGCTTCGTCTTTATTCTTTAACTGTAAAACACAGCTGATGTGCTGTATTTACTTTTGTTAACAGTTCACATCTAGTCAAAGCAAAGAAAGTCAAGTTTCATGTTGGTCGAGTATCATAACTGTGGGAGGTCCTGAAGCTCCGGGGCTGCACGGAAAACCTGGACCTGGTTCCGTGGTCTGTTGGAAAACATGGAATGGAAGAATGCAAAGGATGATGCAGAGAACACCACCACTTCATACTGAACACACTCATTTCATTCTGTATAAAATCAAACCACATTATGCATGGTTAAAAAGCTTCTAAGCATTATAAACACACAGTTGTGTGTGTGTGTGTGTGTTTTTGTTGGCTTGATGGTTTAAACAGCCACGTCTCGTTCCAGGCTGAAATATCTGCCACCTCACACTTACTTACATATTCAGAATGAAAACAGCAGCCACTTGGCCGAGACATGGAGAAATAGTCTCCAGGTCACAGTGAGAGTGTTTACATGTTCATCTCATCTTTCCAAGAATCATCACGTCACTCTCTCCAAACTAAATCATGTCATCTCTCTCCCGCTCACCGCTCGCTCCATAAATTCTCCCTCATGGTTTTTTATATTAGATTTTATTTTAGTCCTCTCACAAGAAATCTAGTCCCAGAGCCACTGAAGAAGCAGAATTCTTACCCACACTGACGTCTCCTTCTTGCTGCCTGACAGTAAATGACTTGCTTCCTTTGTCAAGACTCTATTTTAAGTTTATTCTCTTCTGAAAACTAAAAAACTCAGTTTTACCTGATAAGTACTTCTGAGTGATATTGTTTTTTTTGTTATTTTCCAGAAAACTGCTTTTGGAGGTTGGGTGGTTTCTTGTTTGTTCTCCTGTGTTAACTTTCTAATCTGTTTTGTGTTTAATTTTCAGAACATGTGCAATATATATATATATATATATTACTGATGTCCCATTATTACTGTAAATGGGGTTGCAGACAGGCTCTCCATGTCCTAATTCTTATGGGTGGAGGCTGAAACTATGTAATTGAATCCATTAATCTCTTCTAAATCATTCAGCAGTTGGCCTTTATCACATTATTTCCCATAATTCCTCAACTATTGCAGACCAGTAACACGGTGTAAATTGTCCAAAAAGAAGTGATTTTTCAAAAAATGGGATTAAACAAGGTTTTCTTAGAGAGAGTGAGTCTCCAGGGCTGATACTGAGGGTCCAGTATCAGCTTTAAAATGTGTTCAATGTGCTTTCCAACTATTTTTTTCATACAAGTATTATCATAGGAGATACACTTTGTTCTTTCAGATCAGCAGGATTTTAACTGGGCGAGAACCAGACCAGACACCGAATCTGTTTCCCATTTGGTGCTGGAGTCTCTACAATGATCTATGGTATCAAAAGCTGCAGAGAGATGCAGTAAAGAGGAGCACAGAGGTGGAGTCTGGATCCAAAGAAAGCAGAAGATCATTTACCACTTTAGTACGTGTTGTTTCAGTGGAGTGACAGGCCCTGGGGCGGCCTGCTGAGGTTCAGAAAGATTATTGTTAGACCAGAGGCCTGAAGCTGCTGAGTCCTAACTCTCTCCAGAAGTTCTGAAAACAATGAAGGGTTTGAGATTGTATGTTATCTAGAGACTCTGGATTAAGGTGCGACTTCTTCAAGACAGGTTTAACAATAACCTAAAAGCTGATGCATGTGGGACATTAATGATGAATCCACAGTATTCAGCACAGTACGTTTTAAATAGCCAGCGATCTTTGGTGAGAGGAGATGTCAAGGAGGAAGGTATAGTGGCTTTAATCTGTCTGGGACTCAACATAATGCTCACCTTGTTGTGCTGTAGAAGCCTGAGGAGCTGATTTTGTATCCAACTCAATACTATATCACTGGAGCACCTCATTAACTGTGGGTGGGCAAAACATGAAATTAAAGAATCAAATTTACAAGACAGGAACTCAAGATCAGGCAAACATGCAGAAGTCACTTTAATGCTGTGATAAAGTCAATACTTTTAGTGCTACAGTGAATATTAAACTAATTTCTATTCAATCAATGCACCAAGTTATTACACACAAAACATCTGGAGCAAATGAGGATTCAGGGCTTTGAAGCAGTTGCCCACTTTTCTTTCTTTTGGTAACCCAGTCTTTGTATAGTATTGTCTGAGGCTTAAATTATTCAGGTTTTTCTGGAAAACTAATTGTCAAAAAGAAAAA